>NC_143557.1:28835000-29135000 GCF_054136105.1 Typopeltis vanoorti | reverse complement strand
CCAGGCCTACTCAGTTTTTTCATGTTAATTTTGAAGTAGAGAAGAATTCTCAAACAACATTCTAATTTACATAACTTGCAGGTCATCACCATTCTTCCTACAAAAATCAGATATCATTATGAAACAAATGAAAATTGTTCTTGTAATTTTCATTTGTTTCAACACTAATGATAGCAGACAAATTTATATTCTTCTTTAAGAACTGGCGTGTGAAGATTGTATCAATGTAAATGTATCATTTTGATGTGATAGTTGTTCTATTGACTGAGTATACAGAAAAAATGAGTCCTCATAACTGAATAAACAAGCACAGGTAACCCTCATATAACACGGATGTTAGGTTCCATAGAAATGGCACGTTATATAAATCGCGTTATCCAAGACTCAGATCGCATAGAAAAAGTAGGGTTATGCCCAGATATCATTTTTTTTTAATTATATAAACAACGACATATCCAACAAAAAATATTTTTATTTACTTCAGGTAATTCATGTAAGTTAAGAAAACAAACTATGAAACAAATACATACTATAAACTTATAAAAATTATGAACTATACATAAACTTCATTGCACATAATGCATAAATGTTTTAGGCAAAATAAAATAAAGTGCATATTTTAATCGTCATCACTGTCTTCAAAATTAAAAGAACATAGATGTTCTTTATTTACGAGTGCCCGGACGTTGTCATATTTTCATTGTACACTTCGGCTCGTGTAGTTATCAAGAAGTTAGTAATAATATATTCCTTACCACTATGCTGCATTTTTTTTTTTATTAAGTTCATAATATGGGGGGGGAGCAGGAGTGATTCCATGGGCTAGGAATAATTCTGCTAGTTGTCTGTTGATATTTTGAGCCATAGGGAGTTCGAAAATTTGAATATACATGTTGTTGTTGTTGAACTTGAAGAAAGCTGCCGAGATTATTAGTTTGATTAAGTTTATAATATCATTGTGTTAATTTTGTACAAGAGTGTAGGGTGTGGTCTTCTGTGAGTAGTGTGTATACGATGTCTAATGTTCTGGGAAAGTCCACGTTAGTGTATAATGAAGCTGCTGCATCTAGTGAAGTGAGGATGTCTTCCTTGGATAGGGTTATACTATTTATTTTTTGGAAAAGGTCGTCCATATTTTTTTATTATAGAGCTTGATGCTGTAATTAATGGTTTGAGTAGTTTGGCTACGAATTTCAATAAAGGTGCCATGGTTGTGCTTTTTGTAGGAGACTATTGGCAGTATCGGGGTAACTGTCTTTGTGGGTTTTGATTTGTCCGAACATAGAAGGGGTACGTGTGGTGCAGGGTGTTGTGTTTATCATTGTGGTTTTGTCTATCTTGTTTTGATTTTTTAGGGCGTGCAGGATGTTGTTAGTTTGTTTTTATGAGGTTGGGATGGGGTCAATTTGGATTTTTTGGTAGGTGTGTTGGTCGTTTAATATAGCTGTTATTTTGTTGTGGTAATCGGTTTGATTTGTGATGACTTCTGTATCCCCCTTTGTCTGCTTTTGTGATCATTATGCAGTTCATTTTTAGTGATAACAGGGCTTTTTGTGAGTTGGGAGTAATGTTGGGTTTTATTATTATTTTACTATTTATGATGTTCTTTATTGTGTAGAATATTGTTTCTTTGTTAGGGTCATTCTCTAGTTTTGCTTGGATTTCGATAATGATGTCTTTGTTTTGTATGTATTTTGGGGATACAGCAAAGTTTAATCCTTTGTTCAGGATGGTGATTTCGTCGGGTGTGAGTCTGTGATGTGATAGATTGATGATAGAATTGTTTTGTGTGGGTTGTGAGGCGGTAATATCCAAAGGGTTGGAAGCTGCGTGTTTGTATTGGGTGTCAGTGCATACCATTTTTTTGCACGTCGAGTTTCTATTAATTGCGTGTAGTCGTTGCTGTGCGATTGGGTACTTTCCGAAAAAACTGCCCATTCGTTTGGGGTCAGTAAAGTAAAGGTCAAAACGGCTCGCACCTCGTCAACCCTCTCCGCAGTCCCCTTTTCACATAAACCCTTCCTCTTCCTCTAAAAAACAATTTCTATTTTCAGCCCTCCCCTTTTTCCATCCTTTTCCCACCGTACAAGAAAAGTGCTCCACCCACTCTTAAAAATAATATATGTATATATTATATAAAAACCCGGGTTTTTTCAAATTAATTCTCCCACACTGTTTAGGTCCCCTGCACTCCCCTTTCTGCAATGCCCTACGAATTCTTGAGTAAAAAGCCAATGACATTTTAAAAAGGGGCACTCCTAAACAAAAGCAGGCAAAATAGCCATAAAAATAATAGTTTTTAAGGAGTAACATGGGAGTTTTCCCAGAAATAATACCTATATTTACTTGTGTCTTGTAACCATACAACCCCTCAACCATTGGCTCCCTACTCATAACCTCCCTACCCCCCCTTCCCTCACAAAAACACTTTTAAAATAGTATTCAATTAGCACACGCACCAACACAAGCCTATGTCATGATCCCACGACACACATTCAATGAGAGCATAAACTTTACAAAAGATACATACCAGAAAACCATCCTAACATATATTGCGTAAAAAATACACATAACATTCCTTAAAAAATGCCTCAATCACAACGTCACACCAAAATTCGTGGTGATACATGGCAACTGCACAATTCATGAAAACAAAACAATTTGCTACCAGGAATCCTGAGCACTCATAAAACAACCCATGAATGACACATTTAAAAAGAAGCATCGAGCATATTTATACGTTCACAAAACAAAAAAACATTGAAAACTTTACTGATCCCCAAACGAATGGGCAGTTTTTTCGGAAAGTACCCAATCACACATCAACGATTACACGTAATTATTAGAAACTCGACACGCAAAATAATGGCATGCACTAACAGACAACCAATACAACAAACATGCAGCATCCAACCCTTCGGATATTACCGCCTCGCAACCCACACAAAACAATTCCATCATCAATCTATCAAATCACAACTTTACACCCGATGAAATCACCATCCTGAACAAATGATTAAACTTCACTGTATCCCCAAAATACATACAAAACAAAGACATCATTATCAAAATCCAAGCAAAACTAGAGAATGAACCCTAACAAAGAAATAATGGTATGACATATACTGTGTAATGTCTCATTTGTAAAATTTCAAAATTGCATGACACACAATCCCTTACCTGCGGAATGTCACAGCTCAACCAACTGGAAATACTGATAATCCTCAGTTTTTGAATTAATCCATTTTTAGAAGGGATTCAACAGTCTGCTTTTTAACATTGAAGTCTATGGGAGACCGCTGTGCACGTCATGGTGTGTTGCAGGTGCCTAGTCCTCGTCCACAAGCAGAAGTGAGGGGGATGAAGCGGATGTTACATCAGGCAGACATCACGCTGATGCACCGATATGTAGAGAAGACTAGCTTTGCGCTACTGGAATAATGGCACCCGCCGATTTTGAAATGGATATTCCTTTACCAGAGGAACTGAACATACGTAGGATATAAAGAAAACAGCTATAACACAAATCAGAAGCATTTCTGCTGGTTGTCACCACATATAAAATCCATTAGTGAAGAACTTAAGAACTAACCTAACCTAACCATGCAATGTATCTTGCAATTTTCCAAAGGAGTCAAACACTGTCCAAAGCAAGATAGGGAGCCTCAGTAAACAAGCCGTGTATGTGGTCGGCCGCATATTCGTGCAAGCGACCGTATCGTAACCAGAGACATACGGAGACCACGGCCGCTATCCTACTTGCAGGTGGAGAGAGAGCTAAGCGTCACAGTGACGTCAACCTGATGTTCCTTCCATTTCATCCCCCTTCCGGTGACGTCTCTTCTGGTAGCGAACGAAGACGAGGTACCCGCTCACGCATTAGTAAGTCCGCTGCGGTCTCCAATACGCTACCATGTTAAAGAACTGTCCGTTGGAAGTCGATTAATTCCCAAACCTGAAACAACCCAGAATTTCAGTAAGTTGCAATATTCCCACTAAAAGGTAAGAAATTACGACATGCTAATTTCGGAATTTCGTGTCGAGACATTTTCTTCCAAGCTTCGTCGAAATAATATTCCACAAAATAAACATCATAAATAATAAAATAATAATAAAACCCAACATTACTCCCAACTTACAAAAAGCCCTGTTATCACTAAAAATGAACCTGAATATAATGATCACAAAAGCAGACAAAGGGGATACAGCAGTCATCACAAACCAAACTGATTACCACAACAAAATAACAGCTATCTTAAGTGATCAGCACACCAAAAAATCCAAATTGACCCCACCCCCGACCTCATAAAACAAATCAACATGCCCTAAAAAATCAAAACAAGATAGACAAACCACAATGAAAAACACAACACCCTGCACCATACGTACCCCTTATGTTCGGACAAATCAAAACCCACAAAGACAGTTACTCGATATGACCAATAATCTCCTAGGCACCTTTATCGAAATTCGTAGCCAAACTACTCAAACCATTAATTACAACATCAAGCTCTATCATAAAAAAAATACAGACCACCTTTCCCAAAAAATAAACAGCATAACCCTATCCCAGGAAGACATCCTCACTTCATTATACACTAACGTGGACGTTCCTAGAACATTAGACATCGTACACACACACTACTCACAGAAGCCCACAACCTACCCAACAGTAGTTCTCAAAGGGTGTGCCCTAGAAGATTTCCGGGTGCGCCCTGTGGTATTCCAGAGAAATATGTGTCCTGATATAAAAATAAATATAGTTACTCTATTATACCTTTTCATTACGGATATACCACTCTTTTTGTCAACACATCATTATTATGTTAATTAAGGTTTTTCTTGCAAAGAGAACAAGAATATGATTTATTCTTGTTGTGTTTACTTATTTTAAAAGTGTTCGAAGTGTATGTTATGTGCATGTTACTTATTTTCAGATAAATACACCCAAATAAAATGAATAGATTTCTCAAAAAGAAGCGTGATATTGAAGAATCAGATTCTGGAAGTGAGCAAAAGTTAAGTGCAAGTAAGAAAGCAAAATCACTGCCTACTAGCAAATATAATGAAAGTTATTTAAGCTTTGGTTTCACTTGGACCGGAAGTGAAGATCATCCTTTGCCGCTATGTTTAGTATGTGGATGTAAAATGGCAAACAAATTATTGCTTCCTAGTAAATTGAGTAAACATTTTAAAACTATACACTCTAATTTACAAGATAAATCTGTAAGTTTTTTCAAGAGATTGTCTGAACAGCAAACAAAAGTGGCAAATTCTTTTAAAAGTATAATGACTGTTTCTGATAAAGCTCAAATCACTTCTTATCAAGTCTCAGAACTGATAGCAAAAAATATGAAAGATCATACTTTAAGTGAGTCACTTAGTTTACCTGCATGCAAAAAAATGGTCATGACAATGCTAGGAAATGAAGTAGCAATGAAAATAAGCAAGATTCCTCTGTCCAACGATACAGTTCACAGGCGTATTGTAGAAATGTCTTCTGATATCGAGAAAAATGTATGCAGTAATAAACTTCGGTATTCAAATTTTGCATTGCAAGTTGATGAGTCAACAGACATTATCAACAAGGCACAACTCTTAGCATTCGTCCGTTTTATTAATGAAGATCAAATAGTACATGAGTTTCTTTTTTGCAAAGAATTAAGTGTGTCTACAAAAGGTGAGGACGTTTTTAACATTTTGAATAGCTATCTTGATAAATGGCAGTTAAAATGGAAGTCGTGTGTAGGCATTTGTACAGATGGAGCCCCTTCCATGGTAGGCTGTGTTAAGGGCCTTACATCTTTTGTAAAAAAACAAAATGAGAATGTTATCGTAACTCACTGCTCTCTTCATAGGGAGGCCCTGATGGCAAAAACATTGGGAGAAAAATTAAGAGAAGTTTTAGATCAAGTTGTTCAGATGGTAAACTTTATTAAAACAAGACCTGTCAAATCGCGTTTATTCGAAAAGCTTTGTATCGATATGGATTCACAACACAGACAGCTGCTTTTACACACTGAGGTGAGGTGACTGTCGAGGGGGAAAGTACTTACCCGTGAACATGAGCTACGACAAGAACTTCTTGCGTTTTTTGAAGAGATGAAACAATTACATTTTTGTAACCTCCTTCAGTGCGAATTTTGGATTACCAGGTTACAGTATTTGGCCGATATATTTCAGCAGCTCAATATTTTGAATACTAGCATGCAAGGGAAAGAAGAAAATATTCTCACATCCACTGACAAAATGAAAGTGTTTCAGAGAAAACTACAGATTTGGAAAAGAAAGCTGTTGAAGGTAATTTGGAAATGTTTCCATTGGCAAGTAACACTTGCATAAATGAAACACTTCCAATAATAGTTGAACATTTAACAGGTTTAGAAGAAAAATTGAGTTCTTATTTTCCATCACTTAACACTGAACAATACGATTGGATTAGAAACCCATTTATGGAAACATCAAGTGATTTTGGTTTAACATTAACAGAAGATGAAGAACTGGCAGCTATATCCACTGATTGTGGATTGATGATTAAACATACGGAATTGTCTCGTGAAGCCTTTTGGATTTCTATAAAAGAAGAATATGTGTCAATATCTAAAAAAGCTTTGAAAATTTTACTACGATTTTCAACATCATATTAATGTCAATTAGGACAATTACCCTCACCACAATTAAGTGTAAAAAGAGAGGAACTCTTCAATGTATTGACGAGGAAATGAGAGTTTGCTTTTCAAATATATGCCCAAACATTAAAGCAATCGCTAGGACACATCAGGCTCATGTTTCTCATAAACACAAGAATGAATAAACTTAAGGTATGTTTCACTTTATTTTTTTTATCGCATTATTTTTTTTCTGTAATATTTGACTTAATTATTATAACATATTTCTCAGAAATTTGTATATAGTGTGCCTAGAATTATTTGTAGGATTTTAAATGCGCCCCGACTTCAAAACGTTTGAGAACCACTGCCCTACACTATCGTACAAAATTAAAACCTAATGATATTATAAACTTAATCAAACTAATAATCTCGGCAAACTTCAAGTTCAACAACAACATGTATATTCAAATTTTCAGACTCCATATGGACCAAAACATCAGTGGACAACTAGCAGAATTATTCCTAGCACATATAGAATCACTCCTACACCACCCTTCCTTCCCCACCGGCATCACCTTTTATGGCAGATAGGTAGACGATATTCTGTGCATTGGAAAACCAACACACATCACCACCTTACAAGTGTCCCTTAACAGTTACAGCAACAGACTAAAATTCAATATAGAAACCAAATAGAACAAACCCATCAATTTCTTAAACTTGACATGAATCAGAAAAAACAACAAAATAGCTACGAAAATATACCACAAACGCATGCATATCGGAAACTACCTCCATTTCTACTCATACCATCCATATTCCGTTAAAAAATCGGTCATCCTATCACAATTCATAAATGCTTACAAGATTTAACTAACCATAAATATCTCAACACAGAAATAAAAAAACTAGCACAGATTTTAAAAAATCAAAACTATCCCACACATCTAATAAATTATGCAAACAGGACAGCAAAAACCCATCAAAAGAACCCTACAACCAAAACAAACTTCCCAACACAAAAAGTTATCAAACTGCCATACATCCAAAACACATACAAATCCTACAAATACATTTTCAAACATACTGACTACAAACTGGTATTCACCACAAACCAAAAATTGGCAAATCTTCTAAAACCCACTAAATCTCACACACACACACACACAAAAGAAATATTAGAACACTACAACGTAGTCTACAAATTTCCCTGGCAAAAAGACCGTGATATCACCTACACAGGTTCTACCATCAGGTCTTTACGGCAAGACTACAAGAACACTTCAGTGACTGTAACATCCCTATTCCAGAACATTTTAACACTAAAAAACGCAACATCAAAAACAAAAATAGAATACAAGATACAGGGAAAACAGAAATAGCAGTTCACGCCCTTGAACAGAAACATACCCCGCAAATCGACAAGACCATCATAATAGACAGACAAGACAATGAAACAATGCTTAGAATATCAGAAATGATAGCCATAAAATGCGATGTCCACCGACCTCACATAATCTCTGAGTATTGGAAGCTCAACAACATAAAAATTAGGTCACAACTCCGATCAATAGGCGATAACACAAACACTTCAAAGGCAGAAACACCAAGCCGACATGACATAGCATCCACTTCCTCCATGAGTTCAGATGACAACCCAGAAAGTCGAAAGGGCTCACACCGCGTCAACCCTCTCGCCAGCCCCCTTTTCCCATAAATCCTTCCTCTTTCTGTAAAAAAGTTTCTATTTTCAGCCCCCTTTTTCATCTTTTTCCCACCCTACAAAAAAAGTGCTCTGCCTACCCTTAAGAATAATATATGCATATATTATATAAAAAACCCGGATTTTTTGAAATTAATTCTCCCACATTGCCTAGGGTTCCCCTCACTCCCATTTCAACATCATAACAACAGAAGTATGCACACCACAGAAAAAAAAAAAAAAAAAGACAGGCAACAACATCCAAGAAAAGGTATGTGCGAATTTTCTTCTATTATGCCACATATATTTATCTCTAAAATACATCTGCAATGCCCTAAGAATTCTTGAGTAAAAAGCCAATGACATTAAAAAAGGGGCACTCTTAAACAAAAGCAGACAAAATAGCCATAAAAATAATACTATAAAAATAAATTTTTTACATAAAAAACACATTACATATTGTATGTAACTCAGTAGAAAATAAAGTGCTCAGTTTGAGATTAACACACTTGTGATTTTTACTTCAGAACACATGCAATTTACAGACAAAAAATACTAGCTGCGGTGGGCAGTAGATGGCGTTGATGTAGATGATTGGTAGTAGAGGTTCGATATAGTGGTGGAGAGGGAGAGTTGTACAATGGGTGTCCTCCAGCGATGAGTCTTCGGACTCCTTGGAGGTGTCATGAATAATAATAATAATGATTTTAATGTACTTTTCTGGCAGAAAACAAAGACAATTTTCAACAATAAACACTTTATACAGTAAACATTCGACGTATACGTGTGCTAAAAGATATTTCCCCTAATATAAATTGGCTACTTATAACTACATGCACCAATACAGGCGGATGCAAATTTAACGATGATAAAATTTGATTTAAGTTGCACAGTGAAAAATATATGAAAAGATTAAGAGCTACTACAACTTGCAGATGGTGTTATTACGAAACTACGTTATATAAGTACCGAGTTGAACAAGGGTTACTACAATTTGTAAACTGCGTTATATCAAACCGTGTTGTATAAGTACCGCATTATACGAGAGTTACCTGTATTTCATTTTAAGTCTTTAAAGAAAAAATTATAATAATAAAACAAATTAACAGTGCTGAAATTAAGCTAGTTTCTGAAAAAAATACTGTTAAGCTATTCTAATGTCTTATCTTAAAGTGCAGATTTAGTCCATTTGTCTGCAACAACACTTTTAATAAAAGTTGCAAAAAACAGAGCGCTCATTGTGTTCAGATATAAAAACATCTTTATTCTGCTGAGATGAAAAGTCAATAATTCTCGCTTCTTCAATAAAATGATTGAAAACTTTAATAAAACATGGCAAGTTCCTCAGCCACTCTTAACAGTACCTCAGAGATAATGCCAGTCCCCTGTCTAATGCCTGCCAGTCAAGATTTTCTTCGTCTTCCTTGTCCTCTTCTTCCATTTATCTTCCCTTTTATAATCAATTAAAGTATCATATATTTTTCATTACAAAGTTGGTGACCAAGATGTGCAGTTTTTCTTCTTTTTATGGTATCTAAAAAAAAAAGTTCACATAATTTCCCCATTTGTTCCAGTACTTCTTGATTTGGCATCTTTGCTCTCAATGGGATTTTTAACATCTGTTTGTATAAACCACATCTCAAAGGCTTCAAGTTTTTTTTTTTTTTTTTTTTTAAATCAATGTTGTTTTCAAGGTCCAAGTTTCTGCACCATACAGCAGTGCAGACCATACATAGCATTTAACCATGTGTATTCTAGAATCTAAATTTAAAATGCAGTTACACAGTGTTGATTTCATCAACAGAAAATTTTTTTCTTGCTATTTCAATTGTAACTCTTATTTCCATTTCTGGATTGCATTCATAATTTAACCAGCATCAATTTTGTCACTCTTTCTATTTGTTTCCTGTTTAAAGAAAATGCTGAATTAAGAATTTCTTGCTTAAGACCATGAATTTAGTATTGGTGATATTTATTCTTAATTGCATTTTTTCACTCTCTTCATTCACTAGTTTGAGAAGATTTTGAAGATCCTGAATATTTTCAGCCAGGAGAGCTGTGTCATCAGCATATCAGATGTTACTGATGATTTCACAATTTACATTAATCCTCTTCCTCCCTTCCTTTTAAGATTTTTTGATATATGGCTTCTGAGTATATGTTAAAAAGGAGAGGTGGCAGCACACATCCTTACATTATTCCTTGATTGGTAGTATTTTGTCAACTCGAACAGATGCCTTTTGGTTCCAATACAAGTTTTTGATGATCCCGATGTCTTTACCATCTAATCCAATTCTTTTTAATAATTCAAATCATTTTTAGTATGTGTTAGACTTTGTCAAATGCTTTCTCAAAGTCAATGAAGCAAATGAATATTTCCCTGTTTGGGTCACTACATTTTTGGAAAAAAAATTGAGAACAGAAAAGAGCCTCTCTCGTTCCCAAACTGCATCGAAAGATGGATTGGGTATGACTGATGGTGTCTTCACATTTTCTGTATATTCTTTTTTGAATTATTTTCAGACACATTTTGAGAAGACTAATTAGACTGATCATTCTATAGTCAATACAAGTTTTCGCATTTACTTTTTTAGGTAGCATGATGATGATCAACTGTAATCAGTCTTGAGGGATTATGCGTGTATCATACATCTTATATCATACAAATATAGTATCATACATCATACTAATATAGTATCATACATCATACTAATATAGTAATGTTGTTGCCTTCTAATAACTTTATTATTTTTGCTGGTATTCTATCAGGGCCTTAGGCTTTACCACTTTTAGCTGGGTTCAGTGAATGTTCTACCTCTGATCTTAGAATGCATGGACCTTCCATCTGTACATAAGTTTTTTTCTGGGTTTTGTCTGTTATCAGTAAACATCATCATCATCATCATCAAATTCCTGCCATGTACCCTCAAGGGGTGTACAGGATATGACAGTACTACATGAAAAAATTACATCATTACTAACTTCCTATCTACAATTTTCCTCCAAATCAGTCTGTTACTTGTCAAGACTCCAACATTATCAGATCTTATATTTCTATCATCTAAGGCACTTTGTACTATATCAATCCACCTATATCTTGGTCTTCCTCTGGGTCGTTTTCCTGCCAACCTGGCAGAGAACACTTGTTTTGCTAATCTTTCCTCTCCCATTCTATTTAAGTGACCATACCATCTGAGATTAGCTCTGCTAACGCATTCCTGGATGCTGACAATGTCAAGTTCTTTCCTAATATCCTCATTTTTAATATGATATTGCCATTGATGCCATCTGTTCATGCCTCTAATCTTTCTCAGGACTCTCATATCTGCGGTCTCTAGTCTTTGGTCAAGTGTTTTACTTTTGACCCAGCTCTCAGATCCATAAGTTAAAATTGGTTTGAACACAGTCTTGTATACAGCTAATTTAGTGTTCCGACTAATTTCTTTCTTATTCCATATGAATTTATTCAATTGACTTCCCACGATACCAGCTTTGCTGATTCTGTTGTCTATTTCTATATTTAGTTTACCATCTTCAGTAAAAATTGTGCCTAAGTAGCTGAAATGTTTTACTTGTTCCACAGGTTCTCCATTCACAACACAGTTGACATTTTCAATGATTCTGCCTATTTTCATTGTCTTTGTCTTTTTATTGCTGACCTTCATACCATATCTATTACAACAGCTATTCAATTTAGTCAGAGAATCTTGCAGACTTGTAGCGGATTTATTTAGAAGTATAACATCATCCGCATAAAGCAAAGAGCTGACATTAACATCTCCAATTTTGATATCAGGTTTAATACCACATTCCTTCATAATGTGATCCATATAGATAATGAATAACAGAGGGGATAATGTACATCCTTGTCTCACACCAGATTTAACATTAAACCATCTTCCTGTACTTCCTTCAATTCTAACTGCTGACTCACATCTCAAATAAAGACTAAGTATTGCTTGATATAATGCCCCATTGACACCATATAACTGCAGCGTATTGAATAGCTTCTCTCTTGGCACCTTGTCATATGCCTTTTCCAAATCGACAAAACTTAAATACAGATCTTTGTTATATTCCCATGCTTTCTCGACTATTTGTCGTAAAGTGAAGATCTGATCCTGACAGCCTCTATTTGGCCTGAATCCAGCTTGTTCTTCAACAAGCTTTTCTTCCACAATTCTTCTCAACCGTTTCTCAAGTATACTTGCATAGATCTTGCCAGGAACACTCAGTAGGGAAATACCTCTGTAATTCTCACATTCAGTTTTATTTCCCTTTTTATATATGGGTACTATGAGAGCTCTACTCCAATCATCGGGAATTCGTCCCTCTGTCCAGGCTTTCTGAATTATGCAGTGCAGCCACTGTAAGACTCTTATACCACCATACTTCAGCATTTCTGGTCGAATATCATCTACTCCTGCTGCCTTTCCACATTTCAAGCCTTTGATGGCTTTTTCTACTTCAAGTATGGATATGTATTCCTGACTGCATGCCTGGTCAGTGTTTTTTATCACTGTGCTGTCATCACTGCTTGTTTCCTTTAGCAGTTTTTCGAAGTAATTACTCCATACTTCAAGGATATCTTTTTCTCCCGTTTTCATGTCACCTTTATCATCTCTAATTCCTTTTACAGCAATCTTTCCTCCATTCCTAAGCTTCTTCAACAACCTCCAGAATATTTTGCCACCTTCTTGATATTTATTTTCTATATTCTTGCCAAAATCCTCCCATGACTTTTGTTTAGCTAGTTTTACACACTGTTTAGCTTTCTTACATTTGTCTCTGTATTCTGTAAGAGTAAAAGCTGACTTATTTGCCAGGAACTTTTGATATGCTTTCTTCTTTTCCTTCACTGCCTCTTTAACTTCCTGTGTCCACCAGGGAGTTCCGATTTTTTTATCCTTGCACACAACCTCACCACATGCCTCTCTGGCAGAATCAATCAATGTTTCCTTCAGAGTTTGCCACTGAATCTCCAAGGTTTGATTCCTGTTCTCAAACTCTTTCATTTTCTTTTCAATAATATTTCTGTATTTTAGTCTACAGTTCACATCTGAGAGCTGCTCAACTTTTATTCGCTTTAAAACTTTCTTACATGTTATTCTTTTCAATATGAAATTCAATTTTATCCTGCTGAAGACTAAATAGTGATCACTTCCAATTTCAAATCCTCTGTACACTCTGGTGTCCTGCACCAGGGAGAAAACATCACTATCAACAATAACATAGTCAATGAGACTTTTCTTATTCCTAGCCTCTTCTCTCCATGTGAATTTGTGCACATTTTTATGTTGGAACATGGTGTTAGTAATAACCAGTCCATGTCCTGAGCAGAAATCCAACAGATATTTGCCATTATTATTAGCTTTGCTCTTTTCTCCAAATTTTCACAAAATATTTTTGTATGTCTCACAATCATTTCCTACTCTGCTATTTAGATCCCCAACAAGGACCAACTTTTCCTTTTTCATTGTGTCAGTTGCTTTTTCTAAAGCCTCAAAAAATTCCTCCACTTCTACCTTAGTAGAACCTTCTGTGGGACCATAGGCACAAATAAGTCTCATTGTCCAGTTCCCCATTCTCATATTTGCCCACATTACTCTACTTGAGACTGACTGCCATTCAAGAAGATTAGCCTCGTATTTTGTGTTGAATACTATGGCTACTCCTTCTTTTCCTTGATTGTCATTGCCTGAATATAACACTTTGTATTTATTGCTCAGAAAGATCTCACCAGTTTTGGTCTTTTTTGTTTCAGTTACCCCTATTATGTCGATCTGGTACTTATCTAATTCCTCAGCTAGCTCCATTTCTTTGCCATTCAGGCTTCTTACGTTGATAGTACCGATCTTTAACTCTGGTGATGTTGAGTTGGGGTTTGTTTTCAGATTTGTTCCAGTAGCTGACTTTTCGCTGTTCGCCCTGGTTCCCTGGCGAAAACAACGGGGGCCTTGTTTAACCGGGCGACGCCCCAGCCGGCATGAAATTTTGTCATGTTGTACAAAATTTCATGCCGGCTGGGGCGTCTTCGGCTTTTTCTAAAAAAAATGACTACACCAGTAAAGACTATAATACTGTCCAAGTAGTCACAACGTTTAGAAATAAACGTCTTTTTAGTTAACCAGTAAATTTTGTAATGCCATCCTTTTCAGGTATTATTTCTCCCTTTTTGTTTTGAAAGATACATAGTTGTTTTTTTTTTCTTAAACATACCTGAGGTCTCTTTCTGTGTAGATTAAAACTATCATGTTTTTCCTGTAGCAATTCTATTTCTTCACATGTTTCATTCATCCAGATTTCTTTTGCTTCTTTGATCTTGTCTAACAATTTTCTGAACTTTTTTATACTTTGCTGGACTATGATTTTTATAGGATCTGCATTGATCCATGAGGGAAAAAATTTCATCGGTTATCTGATCTCTCTTTTTTACTGCTCTATCAGTACACAAAGTATTGGCATATTTCTCTGTTAAGACAGATTTTGATTTGTCCCATGATTCGTCAACCCCCATGACATCATCATTCTTGATAATTCAGATCGTGACTCAGTTTTTTCTTATCTCTTGTTTTTTTTTTTTTTTTAACTTTCCTAGTTCAAACCTTTTTTGGTGATGTTTATTAAGTATAGCTGTCAAATAGAAATTTTAACTCTGTCACCAGTAGATTAATATCAGAAGCAATATCCATACTAGTATAGTTTTTTTAATCTTTATGGAAGTTCAAAATCGTTGATTAATTAGCAAATAATCAATTTGGTTTCTGACTATATTTGTATTATTATCCTGTGGTGATTGCCAAGAATATAGCCTTTGGGATGGTAGTTAAACCATGTTTGTGATTATTAGTTGGTCTTCTTGGCAAAATTGAATAAGATGGTCTCCTCTCTCATTTCTTATTCCCAGTCCATGTTCACCAAGAATTTAATTAAATACTGTAGCAAATCTATACATCATATTCTTCCAGCACCTTCTTTAAGCCTTAACCTTAACCATTAAATAGATGAAGGTGTAATACAATATTGGCTTATTAGCTTCATGTAATTATATGCTTGAACATTTCATAATGAAAAGGTTTTTTAATGTTATTAAAAATACAAATATCTAACAAAGATGAGACAAAGACCGGATCAGTGACCTATCTACACCGTGAAAAGTAAGTCTGGCTCCACAAGTGCTAGTTACTATCTTGTTGTTTTTCGTGAATTCATAATTCCTATTGAATTAGTGTTTGTGGATATGTTATATAAATTCATTCTTCGTTATGAACAATAAACAAAAGAAAAGGCAACCTGCAGGAATCAGAAAGTGTGAAAAACACTGAAGAAAAAAAAGTTCTGTTGTACTATCAAGTAAAAGCAATCGGGCAATGTGTTCTTTTAAAGACAAATGGCTCAAAGAATTCAAGTTGTTGTGTACAAAGATGAAGCTGCATTTGATAATGTATGTAAAAATATCCTGGCGATGCTGACAATAACTCTAGATTACTGCAAGGTTTTTGAGGACCTTTCAAAAGGGAGATATGTAATTAGGTTTCATGAAGCCCCCAATTCTCACAACATGCTATGACATGGACTTAGCCAGAAATCAACCTATAAACACAATTTTAGGTGTTTACCAAAGAAAAATGGATTCTAAAATGTTTGAACACCTTAAAAGCATTTTTAACACAGTCTGTTCAAGAAACTATTTACTGACTTCAAAAACTTAATAGCCTTGCTAAACAAGTATTATGTAGATACTGCTCCAGAAGGGCAGTATCAAATTTACATCACGTAAAATATGCAGATGATACAGTATTATTTACAAATAATAAAGAAAACAAAGTAGAACACTAAAAACCTACATAAAATATCATTATAATATATTTTAATTTCTTTTTTATTTATTTCACTTTTTTATAGTATTATTTTACTTATAATATGTTGATGGCGCTGATGTAGATGATTGGTAGTAGAGGATAGGTGTAGTGGTGGAGACGGAGAGTTGTACAATAGGTGTCCTCCCGCGATGAGTATTCGGACTCCTTGGAGGTGTCACGAATAATAACAATAATATATTAAATTATGCTTATAGTATTGTGTAAGTATAGCTTATAGCAGAGTGTATAATATAGTAGAGCATTTATTATAGTTGTGATAGCTCTTAGTACCCAGCACTATGTCAATGATGGCAGCAGCCACAGCTCAAATTATGAATGGTGTGTCACGAAGTCCTCCCCCATTTATTATATATTATTAAGAGAGATCTCCAGGGAACTCATCAAGGCAGGCAGGCCACATACCACATGCACCAGCTATCATACTTATTCTTGAATTCATTCATACTGCTTGCACTCACAACCAGGAGACCAGTATTCCACATTCCTGATATGATTTTTAACATCGAATGGCAATCCATTCCAATCACGCACCACCTTACAAAAGAAAAATCTAGCCCTCATTCCCTTCTTAGCGGCATTCACTCTCAGCTTCCAAGGATGCCCTCTTGTCCTTTCCCCACCCTCCATAAATTGAAAAATTCCATCAACTGAAATCCTGTATGACCCTTCCAGAAATGTGTAAGTCTCAATCATATCACCCCTCTTTCTCGTGTTTGCTAGTGTCTGCGGTCTACAAATTCTCAATCTGTCTTCATAATCAGTATTCCAAAATCCTTATATGATTTTTAACACTTTTCTTTGCACTCTCGACAATATATGTGAATGTTCGTTTCAGCATCGCAATTATCTTTTGAGTTATATTTGCAATCTTTGCTACATGACTCCTGAACTTTAACTTCCTATCTACTAACACTACAAGATCCCTAGCCTGATCAGTTTCTTCAAGCATTATCCCACAAATATAACATTGGTGGGATTATGCTTTGGTGAGTCACATTGCTTGAAGAAACTATGACACTGGATATCTAATCATGTCAAAGTGGATGACTTTAGTAGCAAAGGATTAGAGAAGATATAAAAGAGGACTGAGACGGACCAGCCGGGTTCTCAATATTTAGGCGCTAAGTTTTTTCCTTCCTGGAGGATGGAGATGCAGCTGTGTGGAGCTGAGGCCATTATCGATGGAACTCCTATTTGAATGTATGGATGTGCTAAGAGAGTGCTACTACCTGCAATCAAAATGGAGACTTTAGCAGTTCCTTTACAGTTATCGATGTTCCAGCAGTACCGATGGAAGAATCACTCTGACCTTGTCCAGCAATTCCCTAATTTTTTTTCCTTTCTGGAGGATGGAGTTCAAGGTGTGTGGAGACAAGGCCGTAATCGATGGAACTCCTGTTTGAATGTATGGACGTGCTACAACCCGCAGTCAAAACAGACTTTGGCAGTTCCTTTCCAGTTATTGATGGGAAATTGCACTACCGGTGGAAGAATCACTCTGACCTTGTACAGCAATTACCAGAACAAGAACCGCCACATCGTTCAAGCAATGATTGTAGCCTATAATGAAGACGTAACTGAGGTTTTGTGCAATTGACTGAATGGTATAGGTGAAAGGTTATCGTAAGTAAGCACATTTTGTTAATGTTTCTGAATAATACAATTGGAATTAGTATGTATAATGAGGGTGTTTAGAGTATTTGTTAGTGAAATGTTAAATAATGAGTCATGGTTACAAAAGGGTAAATTGATGGTAAATTTGTACATATAATGGAAAGAATTAAGTTAAGATGTAACTCAGGGAATAGCTACTTGCTTATTATAGATAGGCTAGCATTGTGATGTAATTAAGTAATTGTTATGTGCAAAGTTCTAAATTGAATGTTGTAGTTACTGTGTATTTGAATAGGTTGAGAGACAGCCTTCCTCTTCCCTTAGATGTGTATATTGTACTTTCTTACTAGCTTAAAGTGTTTTGTTTGTTTAACTACCCTGCCTGGTTAATTGCCAATGCACTATCTCTAAAAAACCTCCATGCACTTGAGATTGAGAATCACCACGACTTGCTAAAGGAAAATGCGTGTTTTAACTATGATCTTGCCTATGTTCCTTACCTTAATTCTAAACCTACATAAACTTCAATTAGAATGGCACAGTCGTTAATCAAATAAATTTTTCTGATTGATTAGTGCAAGAATTGTTGATCTGTATATTGTAGATACGCTGATAACCTAAAGTCTGTTTACTAGCAGTGGAGACAGGGAATAAGACTAAGTAAGATTAAAGTGAGACATATGTTGAGCAGATTAAAGTTAATTTAAGAGAAAGGCAGCATAGAATTAGTTAAGACATAAAGTGCTGAGAGCACAGCACATATAAGGTTAAACAAGGTGCAGTTGGATTTAAGATACAAGACAATAAGAACGAGAAATTTTACAATTCCGCAGTCGACGACCATAAAATATACAAAGTCGCAGACGACAACCATAGAATATAACTTCTTTCTTTTTATTAACCACATCACTTACTTGATTTCCATTACTCCTCAACTTACCTGTTTCCATGCTTTTTTGTTTCTTATTTTGCTGCTTAACTTTCATATTCTTCCTAAGCTCATTTAAATGTCTGTCGACTTTTTGTAATTCCTTGTCGTTTCTCTGATGATCTGCTTTAATTTTACTGTTAATTCATTTTCATTAACCTCCTCCACAACTCCAATAAACCTTGTTAGCGGCGCTAGCCTTCTTGTTCTTGCCTGTGGTGCTTTTTAACATAACTTTTCTTGTGCGTTTTTGGCACCATTTTAAACTGATATTTATTTTTGAAATATCTTAATAAAAATGTTATAAAATACTAAAATCTATACTAATATACTATAAAACACTAATTTTCTCACAAAAAAACACAATAAAACAGACAAAAATCATCAATTTTAGGGGAGCGCTAAATTCACTGAACCACACAACTTAAGGACTACATTCTGCATAGCATGCTACAGGATATTGTGCATGTGGTCCTTGTGGTATGTACAAATCCCGGCAGTCATGTTTGTGGCAGGTGAAAGATGGGGGAGTGTATGTATGTATGTATGTATGCAGAAAACGTAGGAAATGGAAAGAACTTTGTTAGTTAGAGAATAATATAACTGACCTCGGCAAAGTTAGGTCAGAAGCAGGAGAATACCGTCTTAGAGAAAGTAGTGTGATAGAGGGTGAGAATAATGAGCAAAGTATAAATGAAAAAATAAGAGTGGAGATTGTAGAAAGTTTGAATAATTGTGAAGCTTTCGGAGATGGTCTTAACTGGGAGGATAAATGGCAAGCAAGAGTGGGTAGCTTGCAAAGACAGAGATATATGAACTGAAAGAGGAGGTGGAATGTCTCGGGAATGAGTTGAGAAGTGTGAAAGATGAGATTAAGTGAATGGAAGAGATGAATGCAAGGCAAATCAGAGTAGGAATGAGAGTTATGGCAATGATACAAGAGGAGAGAATAGTAACAGTAGAAGAAAGGGAATGAGAGTGTGTTATTATTATTATTATTCCTGATACCTCCAAGGAGTCCGAAGACTCATCGCGGGAGGACACCCACAACTGTCTCAACCACTACACTGAACCTCTACTACGAATCATCTCCATCAACGCCATCTATTGCCCACCTCCTCCACCACCACAACTAGTATTTTTTGTCTGTAAATTGGGTGTGTTCTGAAGGGCCGATTTGTCTGTATGCGGGATGAAAAACCCGAGTTTCCGGGAGGGAAAACCCTGCTACCTCCTACCTGTTATGGGAATGATAAAAGAGGAGAGAATAGAACCAGTAGCAGAGAGGGAATGAGAAGAATGCAAGAGAGTGCATTAATCACGGATAGAGCGATGCCAAGACAGCAGGTAAGTAGGGGAACACAGAGAGAAAGCATCAGAGGAGAGAAGTATGCAGGTGAGCAATCAAGGAACAGAGTGGTAAGAGGTGTGATGTATGGGGGCTCAATGATCCGTCGTGTGCAAGATAGGATACCAGAGGAGTGTTTACCTGGAGGAAAAACAGAAAGTGTGGCTATAGCAATTAAGCAGGGTGAAAGGGTGAATGAGATGATTGTGATGGTGGGCACAAATGACTTGAGAGACAGTGTAAATCGGGTAGTGAGAGATCTGATATTCATGCTTGAGGTTGTACAGAAGAAAACTCAGAGGGAAGATAGTGTGTGTTGATCAGGTATGATAATGACAAGCTGAGTAAAACAGCATCAATAATGAATAGCATGATAGCCAAAATGTGTTAGAAGAGAGGCTTGGAATACGTGGATGCTTGGAGGGAATATGAGGACAGAAATGAACTCTATACAAGAGACTGCTTGCGTCTGAATGAGGAAGGATGTAGGCATCCGGAGATATTGCTGTTCTTGAACGAGTCAGTGTGTCAATGCAGGGAAACTAGAATTACCAGAATAGGTGGTAACAGTTGTGGTCTCTTGTGGAAATAGGTGCTTGGGAGAAGGGGTAATATATCAGGTAACACTGAGTCCAGTGGAGTCAGGAGGGGATAAGGATAGGTATATCCTTATCCCCTCACAGTTTTTATACTAATGCCAGGAGTATCTAAAATAAAGGAGATGAAATGGTGATGCTGACAGCATAAGCCTGTCTGAAGATTATTAGGATTGCTGAGATGTGGCAGACAGAAGATGATATAATAACAGGAATAGAAGTAGCAGGGCACAGCATTTTTTGAAAGGAAAAATGTGGTGGTGGAGTACTGCTTATGGCAAGTGATGACTTATATCCTCATGGAATGGGAGCTTTGGAGGGCAGTGACACTAATGGTTTTGCAAGCATATGGTGTGAGGTAGCGGTGCACAAGAAAGGATATTTAGTAGGGTGTTACTAAGGCAGTTGAGTGAGGCAAGTACAAGAAGAATGATTGTTATGGGAGATTTTAACTATGGCAGTATAAATTGGGAAAGCAGAAATACATGTAGTAAGGGAAAGGGAATGGAATTTCTCTAGAATTCTTGAGGGACAAATGTCTTAGGCAACATTTTGAAGGAACACAAGGTTCAAGAATTTTGTATTTGGTCATAGCATCAAAAGAGCTGATTATAACTGAGATGGCATCTCTTTCCCCAGTTGGAGAGAGTGGTCATGTGGTTTTGGCTTGGAAGATGAATAGACATGCAGGAGCATCAAAGAGAAAGATATATACGAGGGTGGACTGAAAAGTTCTCGTCCTCGACCATAGATGGCAACACCATTAGCAAGATTTTTTTTTTCTTAGTTGATGTATCTGTCATAAGCATCCATGTGAAATTGCAAGTCATTCTATCAAGTAGTTTGTTTATACAGGTTGAAAAGTGTTGTCTGTATCCCTTGAAATGGATAAAATTGAGTATCGTGCAGTTATAAAATTCTTTGTAAAAGAGGTTTAACAGCAAAAAAAATTCATTCTAAGTTCATAAAAGTTTATTGGCACTGTTCTCCTTTGTTTTCGACAATTAAGAAATGGGATGCTGAGTTTAAACGTGGCCATACCAGCCTTAAAGATGATCCATGTGAAGGACGTTCAAAAAGTGACCCCACCAGAAATCATTGATAAAGTGCACAATATGGTATTGGATGACTGGTGAGTCAAAGTGCATGAAATTGCTGAGACCAGAGGCATTTCAAAATAACATGTAGGATATATTTTGCATGACGAATTACAAATGAAAAAGCTTTGTGCAAGATGAGTGCCACGCTTGCTCACAGCAGATCAAAAACGCACTCGCATGAAAATCTCTGAATAGTGCTTTGAGCAATTTAACAAGAATAAAACTAATTTTCTGCATCATTTTATGGATGAGACCATTATACACCAGAATCCAAACAGCAGTCAAAACAGTGGACAGAAGCTGGATGTTCAGTGCCAAAGAAGACAAAGCTGGTTCCATCAGCAGGAAAGTTCATGGCTTCGGTGTTTTGGGATGCTAAAGGCATTTTGTTTATTAATTATCTTGAAAAGGGTAAAACAATAACCAGGGAATATAATTCTGATCTTTTAACCAGACTAGATGAAAAAATTCGTGAGAAGAAAAACAATAGTCTTTTATCAGGACAATGTACCTGCCCATAAAGGTGTTTTGGCAACGGGAAAATTAAGGGATCTGTATTAAGAATTGTTGGAATATCCACCCTATTACCGAGATTTGGCTCTCTCTGACTTCTCTCTTCTCAAAACTAAAACTCTTCCTCGCTGGTCAGCATTTTTCTTCGAATCAAGAGGTGATTGCAGCTGTAGAGGGGTATTTTGCAGATTTTACTGAGAAGAACCACTACAGGAATGGGATAATGGCGCTGGGAAATGCCTGGAATAAATTATTGAAAAATAATTTAAATTATAACTTTGTTTTTTCATTGTTGGGCCGAGAACTTTTCAGACCACCGTCGTATGTGGAATTATAAGGCAGGTGATTATAATTGTCTTAGATATCAACTTGGGGCAATTCCATGGAAAGAGTAATTGAAAGAGTGAGATACCATTAGTGCTTGGGAAATTGTGAGGGAATATTTGTTAGCAGCAATAGTAAGCCGTATTTCACGAGTGAAGAAGAGGACACAATTTGGTGTAAAGTAGATGACAAAAGATATCAAACATAATAAAAGTAGGTTATGGAAGCGATATAAGGAGATGGGTGAAGAGTAGATACATGAAGAATACACGACTCAAGCCAGGAGAGTGACTAGTATGGTAAGGAAGGCGAAAGTGATATATGAGAAGAGACTGACCCTAAGATCCAAAGAAAATCGAAGGGAATTTTTTAGCTATGTGGCCAGTAGGAGAAGAAATGATTGTGGAAGAATGACATTGTGGGATAAAAACAGGAATAGTGACTGTTGCAGAGGACATAGTGGAGTTGATCAATGAACACATGAATACTTTATTGGATTTCATCCTGGAGAAGAAGGTTTTAATACTAGAGGGTTAGGGCAGGTTCAGGGTTTAGAGGTGAGTGTGTTTCAAATAATGAGTACTCTGGATGTCAATAAAACTGTAGGGAATTTCACCATGGATTTTGAGAGAATGTACTAAAGAACTGATAGCTCTCTTGACCTGGCTTTTCAATGAAAGTCTTGCTATGGGAAGGGTATCCAAGGAATGGAAGGAAGTAAGATAGTGACTTTCATAAGGCCAGTAGCAGCCTGGAAGTGTCAAATTATACACCAGTTTGTCTTTCATCAGTAGTTGTTAAGATCCTGGAGAAATTAGTGAGGGACCATATACAGCTTTGGGCAGATGAGGGTAATGTTATCTGTGAGAGTCAACTTGGATTTGTTAATTCTAGTAGCAAGGCTTATATGTTGGTCATACATAACTGGTAATTAGTTTATGGAATTAACAATGCATATAAAGTATATTAATTAAAGGTAACTTTAATAAATAACTTCTATATTTCGGCAACGTCACGTTGCCATCTCCAGGAACAAAGATATGGTATGTGCATGCAGGCACTAACAAAAGCAAATGAGGAAGAAAGCAAGTAACTAATATTGTTCCTACAGTCCTAATGGTGCCCTCTGGTGGGCTAATTTGGTTGACTTGGCAATTAGGCTGAAGTTCTCAAAATGTAAGTCTCCCAAATTTGGGGTAGTTTCATGCACCCAAATTTGTTGAGGTTAGGAACGTTTTTTTAGGGCACCTCTGAGAAAATAACCAACATCCTCAGAAAATATGACCTTACTTCTTGTTACAGACCATATAAAAAGTTGGCATCCCTTATCCGCTCTACCAAAGACCAACCACTTCCCCTAGACCTATCTACTGTATACCAGGTCCCTTGCAGCTGCAAATTGTCCTATTTTGGCCAAACAGGCAGAACAACAAATATCAGGATTTCAGAACACAAAGACTACATCCGGTTTCACCAGTACAGCCGCTCTGGACTGGCAGACCATGCCTTAGATACCCACCATAGAATTCTTTGGAAGAAAACAAAAATAATACACTGCAGCAAGTTTAAATACGAAAGATTATTCAAGGAATCTTCAGCAGCTCTAAAAAACATTCCTAACCTCAACAAATTTGGGTGCATGAAACTACCCCAAATTTGGGAGACTTACATTTTGAGAACTTCGGCCCAATTGCCAAGTCAACTAAATTAGCCCACCAGAGGGCACCATTAGGACTTTAGGAAAAATATTAGTTTCTTGCTTTCTTCCTCATTTGCTTTTGTTAGTGCCTGTGTGCACATACCATATCTTTATGTTCCTGAAGATGGCAATGTGACGCTGCCGAAATATAGAAGTGATTTATTAAAGTTACCTTTAATTAATATACTTTATATGCGTTGTTAATTCTGTAAACTTATTACCAGTTATGGATTTGTTAAGGGGCGATCTTGCTTTCCCTCATCAAGCTTGCTTTACCTCATCAAGTTGATGAGGTAAAGGCATATTCTGCCATTTTCTAATTCCACAAAGGCATTTGACAGGGTGCCACATGATAAGCTGATATTTAAGTTGCAGAACATGGATTTAGATGTCAGGTTAGTCAATTGGATTCAGGATTGGCTTTCTAATAGGTATCAGAGAATTGTGTATCGTGGGGTAATATCAAGGAGGCAGAAGGTTACAAGTGGGGTCACACAGGGCTCAGTACTAGGACCTGTATTGTTTAACCTTTATATCAATGACAATGTCAGTGGATTTCAGAGGGATATTCAGTTGTTTACAGATGATGTGAAGCCAGGAAGGGTTATTAGTAATAATGGAGTTGGCAGCCCTGCAAGAGGATATGAATAAACTGGACAGATGGGCAAATGAATGAGAATATCAATTTAATGCAGCAAAATGTAAAGTCTCGAAGTTGGATACATACATAGGAAGCTGTATGTTGGAGGAATTGTAATGGAGGAAATAGGAGAGGCAAGAGATCTGGGGTGATGATTGATAGAGAAACCTGAAATTCAGGGAGGACTGCTGCAATATTGAGAAGGATGCTGACCTGCAAAGGTAAAACAGTTGTCATTCTATTATACAAAACCCTGATCAGACCACACTTGGACTATTGTTCTCAAATTTGGTCCAGGATTTGAAGGGGATAAATTAACTGTGGAAAGGGTATAGAGGCAGATACCAAAGATGGTTTCAGGACTATATAATGTTAGTTAAGAATATTGACTGAGGGAATGTGGACTGCAAAGTTTGGTAGATAGAAGGAGAGGTGATACAATTGAGACTTTTAAACTGTTGAGAGGTAGTTACAGGATTGACCTGGGGATTTCTTTTGCTTGGTGGAACAGGGGAAGGAGTGAGGGCAAGAGGCCATCCCTGGAAGTTATGAAAGGAAGCTGTGAGCAAGAGGGTGAAGAGTGGTTTCTTTGCATGGAGAGTTATTGAACTGTGGAATGCACTGCCTGATAGAGTGTGGTGAGAGTACGAATGGTCAATGAGTTCAAGGAGTTGTATGATAGATTTTGCATTTCCTGGGAAGGACCTCTCATGATGAGTGATTTGAATCCATGGAGGCCTGAATCATCATCATCATAATAATAATAATAATAAAAACAGTAAAGACTATGCAATAGAGATAAATGTTAATAAAACCAAAACAATGTCAACAGGCAGAAATGGAGAGCAGCTTAACTTAGAAGAGGAAGAAACTAAACTGGAACAGGTTTTGGAAGTATGACCAAACTTACAACTATATAGAAAAATACACATCAATGGTTCTCCCCACAGTTCTTTATAGTGCAGAGACTTGGGTTATTAAACAGAATGAAGAACAAAGATTGGCAAGCTTAAAAATGTTTGAAAAAAAAATAATAATAATAATAAATAAATAAAACCATCATGGACTAAAATGAAAGCCAATCAGCAAATCAGAGAAGAATTACATTTGATATTTCAATAATAACAAGAATCAGAGATAAACAGTATGAGCATGTGTACAGCATGCCTACTAGTAGGTTTCTCAAATTCTCCAAAATGGAAGAGTTGAAGGAAAGAAACCACTAGGAAGACCTAGAATGAAATGGATAGAGAACGGAGTATAAGTGGTCTGAACTCTTACAGAAGTTTAAATAACTTGACTGCTAACAGAATGGACTGGAAAGTTATTGTTCATGGTAGATTCAACCCACCACCGTCTCAGGCAACGCATTCCATGCTTCTACAACTCTCAATGCAAAAAAACTTATTTCTTACCCTTTTACTCCCTACTTTTTTTTTGTAACTTCTCCCTCATTCTATCATATGAAAAATCCCCTCGGTGTTAATACAATAATAACCCTTCAACAGCTTAAAGTGTCTCAATCATATCCCCCTGTTTTTCTTCCATCCACCAATCTATATATATATATATACTTTACACGCACACTTACAAATGTGTATTCATAGACAGAGCTCCAGATAAAGAATTTAAATCTACTAGCTACTAAAAATTTTACTCTCCCAAGATACTGGTCTACTTTATATAAGCATTGTTTTAAGAAACTAAAGGTTATGGTAACAAAACAATGCAATAATACATTCTTTAATTCTTACTACACATTACATGCAACTATATACAAATATCCTTTCCTTTAAATGTGGGTTTAAAATGATGCCACTAACATTTCTTACAATTCATAAGGGTTTCATATATCCTCAAGTGTCGTTCTTGATTGCAAAATTCTACTTACCAACTGTTTTATCTGGAATAAAGTCCTGCAGAGAGGGGCCATTCAAATATATCATAATTCATTCAGGGTGGAAGCCATCAATGATCTCAACTTCCATTTTATTATTAGATATATTTGACTTAAATCACATTCACATGATTATTATTATTACTTCCCTAAGACCCCATGGAATCAAACACTAATCTAGGAGGTCCTTTTGTCATACACACAGCTCATCATACCACACCTTAAACACATTCAAATTCTCTGCAGACAACATCCTCTCAGGCAAAGCATTCCAATCATTCACAACTCTTCATGCAAAAAACCTGCTTCTCATTCCCCTGCTCACACCCTCCTTATACACAGCTTCCAGGAATGACCTCTGGTTCTCCCCATCTGTCACCATTTTCTGTAAAACCTCTCCAACACTGATCCTATAACAATCCCTTACTAACTTGTAGGTCTCTATCATATCACCCATCTTCCTTCTATCCACTAGCCTCTGTAACTTGCATCTTCTCAACCTTTCCTCAAATTCGACATTCCAGAGATCAGAAACTACCTTAGTCAGTCGTCTCTGGACTTTTCACACTCTCTGGAATCAGAGCAGTGTTTTATTTGTGTAAAAATATGTTATTATTATATTTTTATTTGAATACTTGATTCAATTCGAAGTCTATATATTCACTATATTTAATTTTTTTCTTATATTTACTTTATTTCTTTTATCTTACTTATTTACTTTACTTATTTTAATTTTAATAATGCCGAGTGTAATCTCATTGTTTTGAAATAGTCTATCACCTTTAATCCTTTCAGTCTAACAATTTAATCCCCACCCCTCAAGGTCGTAACTATGCTACTTCACGTGTACGTAAATTCCTAGACTTTAGGAATTGCCTCTGGCCGGAGCCAATTCCTTTGTCTAACTAACTAGTTTTTTTCTCACACTGCTCTCTGAAAATTTATTTGTATTTTAGACTGCGCCATCAGAGGTAGAGCAACTGTATATCGTTCCTGTACATGCAAGTAAACGCCCAGCACAACACGGAAATAATTCTAAAATTTATTAAGTCAAGCAATGTTAAAAACTATTATTTGTCAGTGATGGCTACTTTTACTCTTAAGGTCACACAGGTTCTATCTTTTTATGAGAAGTACATTGGTAAAGCAGAATAAGGCAAGTTATTTAACAAACAGAACAATTTATTCATGCTAAATCAAGGTACAAATAAAGGTTAATATTACACATACAAAAATTATCCAGCTCTAATTTGCTCAATAAAACGACATGGAAATAATGTGTCTGGCTCTCCACTTGATTAAGTAAAGATTTCTCTCTTACGCTTAATGACTAATGCTATAAATATGCTCATACATAAATCAGACACTGAACAGACTTATACTCACTTCAAATTAATTTAACTCTGACTACATTATTAGGCTTAACTGAAACTTTCACATACAATTCCCATTTCAATATATAACATTAACTAATTCCTCTGAGCTCTGCAAACTGCTTCACAATTACTTAGAAGGGCGGCTTTCCGTCTTTACTACAAGTGTTCTTTATGCTAACAAACTATAAAATCAGCAATCTTTGCCATAAATTTCACATCAAGGAAAGTTCTACATAAAATCTTACTTGCTACGTTGTAATCCAGTTCGTTATACAAGATCCTAGAGATCAATGACACTTTCTTCTTTCCGATAAAATCCACAAAAGGGCACTAATTCATGACATTGATGATACTTCACACACGGAGATCATCAAGGAACTTAGCGGTGGGATTTTTTTGGAATAGACCATCACTGCTATTACGAACCTCCTAACATCGTCGGACTTCTGCTGGTGGGCCATGGATCCCCGTCCTTGGAATGGCAGGACACACAGGAAACTCCTCGTAGCGAGAGCAGGAACAGAAAAAAGCCGAACAGAAGACCCCGTCTCCTTTTTCCTTTGATTCTTTTATTCTGCTCTCCTGACCGTGGAACTCCTACAGATTGAATTGCCCGGATTTTCTTAGAGGGATCTTCTCCGCCACTCTACGGTCACTCAGTTAAGGCAGGAAACCCCGTACTTTGTTGACCTGCGTGAGTTTCGCTTTGAAATGACTCAGACAGGATTTTTAATCCTGTCTGAGTCATTTCTTTGTTTGAACAATCTTTATAACAATTAATTCTAACATTTTTCCAGATTTAATACAGTATAAATGAGTTAGGTGTTAATCAAATTACGAGTATATTTTATTTCCAAAGTAAAATGGGTATAGAGAAATTTTTATTCTAAATTCCCTCTATACAAGATTTTACATATGCTTAAATGAAATCTGATGTGACTTCTTTTTGTGGTTACTGCGGTAAAATGTGATGTGACTTTTGTGTATGTACATTTATGTGTAGGAGGGTGGTATGAAAAGTTCTCGGCCACAACCAATCTATGGTTGTGGCAGAGATTTTTTTTTTCTAAGTTGGTACATCAGTCATAAGCATCCATGTGAAGTTGAAAGTCATTCTATCAATTAGTTTGTTTTATACAGCTGACTGAAACAAAAGTGTTGTCTGTATCCCTCAAAATGGATAAAATTGAGTATCATGCAGTTATAAAATTCTTTGTAAAAGGTTTAATGGCAAAAGAAATTCATTCGAAGTTCATAAAAGTTTATGGTCACTCTTCTCTTACGTTTTCGACAATTAAGAAATGGGCTGCCGAATTTAAACCAGCCTTGAAAATGATCCATGTGAAGAACATCCAAAAAGTGTAACAACACAAAAATCATTGTTCGAGTGCATGCTACGATACTGTAAAATATCGTTGTTTAATTAATTCTTATTAAAATCTCCTTTTAAAGTCCTGTCGGCTGTGCCATTGTTAAATGTGTGTGTGTTTGTTCTCTTACTCTATTTTTGTTCAATATCTATACCTTAATTTGTCTTGTATGATTGCCAATTGAACTTCCTCGTTGCTTTATCGTAAACTAAGTTACTTCTATCTTATGGCAGCAAATAGTATGGATCACATGTGCATGATGTCAAGAACAAAGAAAGTGCTTAGGGCATGAGCCAAATTATTTGTCTGATTTACTGGTGTTATATTCTAATTTTAAATTTTGGAAAATATGTTTGTAAGTCAGCTGCGCCACCAAAATTGTCGCATAAGAGAAATATCTCCCTCTGTAGAATAGAACCCAGTATGACACACAGCTCCTCTAACTCCAACTAATCTATATACCAAATTACCTATATATAATTCTTACTCTGCAGTTGTGGCAATATCTACTTCAAGACAAATAGGTTCGATTTTCTGAGTAGTGCATTGGACTTAGAAATCAGGCAAGTTATTTTGACAATAAAGCAGTTTATTCATCACTAAGTAAGCATACACAATTTACACAATATAGAATATCAAATTCACTTAATTTTTGTAAGTAAGCTCTAACTAACAACTCTAAAGTTATCCAGTCATATCCCACAACCATCTGAACATTTCTATTTAGGACCACGTGTGTAGAATTTTACCCCCTCTCTTAACTGTACATACATTCCTGATCGTCAACATATAATAAAAACACGCTTAAGGAATTTCAACATTAATAAATTCAAACAGTTTCACAATAATTTGAGCTAAGCTTTTTCTTACATAGAATTAATTAATTAAGATATTAGCTCAAGGCCTAAAGTCCTGCAACATTAACATTAAATCAATTTCATCAATTCACACCACCGTCACAATCTAAGTTGGTGTCTGATTAAATAATGGAAAGTTCTTACTTTTCACGAAGTCTGGTCCTCTCAGGTTGATTCGAGCAATTATCGCTTCTTATTCCCGTTAGACCTTGTCAATGCACTAGGACAGCCCTTTTGAAAATTGCGACACTTCTTCCTTATTATCAGCGAACAAATTAATTCCAACAGCTTGGACGTTCGGCATCTGGTTCCTCTTAATACAACTTGCTTCAGCTGCATCGTTCTTCTGAATGAAGGTCTCCGATTGAGATAACGATTCATCACCCATGATTCTGGTGAAGCTCAGTTGCAGTTAATGAACATCGTACTTTCCGCAGAACTCTTCGGCTTATGGTGACTTTAATACCGTCATGAGTCGGAACTCTCCCGTCAGAACTCCAGGTGACTTCCTTGTCCACGAACAGAATTTCACTCTGGAATGTACCCAAACTCGAACTCCCTGGAACGGAAAAAAAAAAAAAAAAGCCCCATCTTGACATAGCACAGTGCTATTTATTTGGTTCAAATCACCTTTGTCTTTCTTTACATAGTAATCCCATGGGACCCTTGATGTTCTGCACCCATCACCCTCTTCGATCGGTGCACTCAGACGGGAAACCCCCGTGTAATATCGACCTTCGTGTTTGGAGTGACCTCAGATCCTGACTTAATCCCTTAATTTGTCTGGAATTTTAGTTGACTAGAAGTATACTTAGACACAATTTACCTCATATGTAATTTCCTTTGTTCTTATATAAGCTTTTTGATTTCATAATATTCAATAACTTTAAAAAATTATTATTTCCAAGTTAATTAACATCAAGTTTTTCTATTAATACACAAGTATTTTTAGTGGCACTTAGCACACTTGTAAAATCTGTATTAAAGGTATTTTATTACATTCCTTATGTTTAAGATTTTACAGAGGTTTCCTCCCCCCCAAAAAAAATTTCTTCAAACAAAAAATTGTTTGACTTCCTTCCTAGATTTTCAGGAGAGAAATTTTACTTACAACCTATTCTACTCACTTCCTTTATATCGCTCTCTCGGACTTAATATGTATGCTTTATCTTTCTGATTACACCTCATTTCATTGCTATCTTGCATTGTTTTGGACCTAACTAAATTTCCATTAAGTTTATTCATAAAGCTTGCTCAGAAACATGCAGCCTTTTTAGTGTTAAATCCTGAATGAGAGAGAATTTACACTAAATTATTTCATTCAGATTTAACAAGCAACAAAATTCCAGGAAAAATATTTGTACATTAGTGAAATTAAAGTTGATTGTGATTTATCGATAAAGTTCATAACTTAAATATTCTCCTTATGCCTTATACTGTTATTAGTTCTTGTGAGTTATCAGAACTTGAAAATATGTAAAAATTATATTAGTGTGCGAAAATCTGAGTTATAGTACTAGCGAACTAAGCAGATTAGGAATGAATGCCCGAGGCAGTCACGTACACAAGGACTGAATTGCGCACAGAAGTTACCCATAAACACGCTAGGAGGAGTGATGGCACTGGGTGCAAGAAGATTTAGGTGCTGAGAGAAAAAACGTGACTTAAGAGAGAGAACATCGCGACAAAGATATATAGAGCTGAGTGACACGAACTCGTGGCTTTTTCTCCTTTTTTTCCCCGTTGCTGGTCATCTAGTTCCAAAGTTCCCGAGGATGGTGGTAGGAGTATGATCGAAGCCGAAGATGTCCGTAGGCAGCTCGGAGGTCAAGCAGAAAGCCAGTTCAAGTACAGACCTAGGCTCTGCAGAGAATACAGCGTAGACCGAGAAGTTATGCGAAACACTTGATCCAATTTGTTGAAAGTTTATTTTCCACTTGGTTAGAGTATAATAAATTTAGTTTAATCCTTTATCCAAGTGTGAGCAAACAAAGTTTGCACCTGAAAGTATCTTCAGGACTGGGTTAAGGTGGTACACACCAGGGCAACTCGTTGCAAAGGTGAGCAAGCTACCAACACTCCTATCCTAGTATCTCCTATAATGCAAAACACATCTCCTTGCGGATATGTCTATTGTTATGCATTAAGGGAAGGGCCACTACCCAGACCGGTTTCGACCTTTATTGAGGTCTCTTCAGTGGGAGCCAGGCCCAAGTCGAGATATCAGGCAGAAGCATTAGCAGGTCATCTCCACCTATAGGAATTGCCAATTGGTGTGCCACCCTTTTTTAATAAATTACTCTGGATTTAGAGAAAGATGTTGAAAGTTTATTTTCCACTTGGTTAGAGTATAATAAATTTAGTTTAATCCTTTATCCAAGTGTGAGCAAACAAAGTTTGCGCCTGAAAGTATCTTCAGGACTGGGTTAAGGTGGTACACACCTTAACCCAGGTGGAGATGACCTGCTAATGCTTCTGCCTGATATCTCGACTTGGGCCTGGCTCCCACTGAAGAGACCTCAATAAAGGTCGAAACCGGTCTGGGTAGTGGCCCTTCCCTTAATGCATAACAATAGACATATCCGCAAGGAGATGTGTTTTGCATTATAGGAGATACTAGGATAGGAGTGTTGGTAGCTTGCTCACCTTTGCAACGAGTTGCCCTGGTGTGTACCACCTTAACCCAGTCCTGAAGATACTTTCAGGCGCAAACTTTGTTTGCTCACACTTGGATAAAGGATTAAACTAAATTTATTATACTCTAACCAAGTGGAAAATAAACTTTCAACATCTTTCTCTAAATCCAGAGTAATTTATTAAAAAAGGGTGGCACACCAATTGGCAATTCCTATAGGTGGAGATGACCTGCTAATGCTTCTGCCTGATATCTCGACTTGGGCCTGGCTCCCACTGAAGAGACCTCAATAAAGGTCGAAACCGGTCTGGGTAGTGGCCCTTCCCTTAATGCATAACAATAGACATATCCGCAAGGAGATGTGTTTTGCATTATAGGAGATACTAGGTTAGGAGTGTTGGTAGCTTGCTCACCTTTGCAACGAGTTGCCCTGGTGTGTACCACCTTAACCCAGTCCTGAAGATACTTTCAGGCGCAAACTTTGTTTGCTCACACTTGGATAAAGGATTAAACTAAATTTATTATACTCTAACCAAGTGGAAAATAAACTTTCAACATCTTTCTCTAAATCCAGAGTAATTTATTAAAAAAGGGTGGCACACCAATTGGCAATTCCTATAGGTGGAGATGACCTGCTAATGCTTCTGCCTGATATCTCGACTTGGGCCTGGCTCCCACTGAAGAGACCTCAATAAAGGTCGAAACCGGTCTGGGTAGTGGCCCTTCCCTTAATGCATAACAATAGACATATCCGCAAGGAGATGTGTTTTGCATTATAGGAGATACTAGGATAGGAGTGTTGGTAGCTTGCTCACCTTTGCAACGAGTTGCCCTGGTGTGTACCACCTTAACCCAGTCCTGAAGATACTTTCAGGCGCAAACTTTGTTTGCTCACACTTGGATAAAGGATTAAACTAAATTTATTATACTTGATCCAATTGTGACAGACCAGATTTGCCAACACTGAAGGAACCAAGTCGTGACCGAACCTGCAAGACCATTTTATTAGGAAGGGTTATGCAGACATAGGATCAACGAGATCCAGACATCCTACAGCCAATTAAGGAGGAAGTCAAGGAATTCCAGAATCCCCCAGTAAAGTAGAATCTTATTCAATTTACTTCGGTACTGAGAGGAGTAACAGGAGTCTAAGAAAAGAACTGATTAGTTACTAGATTTACAGTGTGTGATAGGATTTTAGAAAACAAGAATCTTAACAGGGAACTGTAAAATTCTATGATTGAGAACTGTATGGAATTGTGTTAAATCAATTATAGCATGTTCAGTCTGTTAGTTCCTAGTTCTGAGAATTGTTGAATGATTAGCTGGAAATGTTAAACAATAATAGCTGGAAAAGAGATCAATGCAGCTTGGGGGATTTTCAAAAACTATTTAGTAGATGCAATGTCTAAATGTATACCATGGGTGAGAAGGTTAAATAAGGTAGGTATGAGATGGATGAATAAAGAGATTAAGCATGCAATACAGAAAAAAAAGGCATTGTGGAGACAGCATAAGAGAAGTGGAAGTAACCAATTTCATGAGGTCTACAAAGACCAGGCAAGGAGGGTGACTTGGTTGGTGATAGTGGCTAAAGAGAGGTATGAACAGCAGTTAGCTAATAAAGCCAAAAAGAATCCTAGGGAGTTCTTTCAATATGTAGCCAGCAAAAGAAAGAATGATTATGGAAGGATGACATTGATTGGAGGAAATGGTATAAAGACAGCTGTTGCAGAATGTGTTGTGGAGATACTTAATGAGCAATTCATAAAGATCTTTCAATCTTGTGAATGTGACTTCATGGAGAGATTAAGAGCAGTTGATGATGGGGAGGAGAGACTGACTGTAAGTGAGCAAGAGGTGTTTGGGGAGTTGAGTAAACTAGATGTAAATAAGGCTGTGGGACTTGATAATATATCACCACGTATTCTGAAGGAGTGTGCCAGAGAGTTGACACCTGCCTTGACATATTTTTTTAATACGAGTCTTGCATTTGGTCAAGTTCCTAAAGAGTGGAAGGAGGGCAAGATTGTGCCACTTCATAAAGGAGGTGATCGAACTCAAGCATCAAACTATAGGCCTATCTGTGTGTCAGGTGTTGTGGTTAAGTTGTTGGAGAAGCTTGTGAGAACTAGGATCCAGAGTTGGGTTGACAACAATGGTATAATCTTTGATGGACAGCATGGATTTGCTAAAGGGAGGTCATGTTTTAGTAATCTACTTACTTATTACAATAAAGTGACTGCTTCCTTGGACAGAGGAGAAGGATACACAGTAATATACTTGGATTTCGCAAAAGCTTTTGATAGAGTACCTCATGATAAGTTGACAGTCAAACTAGAGCAGATGGGGTTGGATATTAGATTAGTGCATTGGATTGGAGACTGGCTATCTGATAGGTATCAACAAGTTGTGTATGGGGGTGCAATATCCAGGAAAAGGAAAGTCACTAGTGGAGTGCCTCAGGGGTCTGTTTTAGGGCCATTACTATTTAACTTATATATTAATGATATTGGTGAAAATTTGGATGGAGATATTCAGTTGTTTGCAGATGATGCAAAGTTGGGACGAACCATAAAGAGTAGTGAAGATGTTGTGGCCTTGCAAGAAGACTTGAATAAATTGAGTGATTGGGCAAGCAAATGGGGATGTGAGTTCAATGTTGCAAAATGTAAGGTTTTAAAATTTGGAAAACAAAGATGGGATGCAGAATTTATGCTTGGTGAGAATATATTGTTGGAAGTAGAGGAAATAAGAGATCTGGGGGTAATAGTGGATAAGGATCTAAAATTTAGGGGACACATCGCCAAAATTGTGAAGACAACACAAAGACTTCTGGGAATGATGCGGAGGACACTGACATGTAGAAGTAGGGAGATACTTGTTCCAATGTATAAGGCTTTGATTAGGCCACACTTGGACTATTGTGCCCAGATTTGGTCACCGGGTTTTCAGAAGGATGAAGAGATGTTGGAAAGGGTCCAAAGGCGACTGACTAAGGTAGTTTCTGACCTCTGGAATGTTGAGTATGAGGAAAGATTGAAAAGATGTAATTTGCAGAGTCTCGTGGAGAGAAGGAAGAGGGGAGATATGATAGAGACCTACAAGTTGGTAAGGGGTTGTTATAGGATCAATGGTGGAGAAGTTCTACAGAGAATAGTGGGAGATCAGGGGAGAACCAGAGGTCATCCCTGGAAACTGTATAAGGAGGGTGTGAGTAAGGGAGTGAGAGGCAGGTTTTTTTCATGCAGAGTTGTGAGTGATTGGAATGCCTTGCCTGAGAGCGTGGTGTCTGCAAGTAGTTTGAATGTGTTTAAGACACGGTATGATGAGATGTGTATGTAAGATAAAGGACCTCCTAGATGAGTCTTTGACTCCATGAGGTCTTGTTTAATAATAATAATAAGAAGAAGAAGAAGAAGAGCTTAAACTTAGCTTTATATGAGATACAGATTTATGTAATGAGATGTTAAGAATGACCTGGAAATGTTTCGTTAACTAACGTTAGCCTGTATGATTGTGTTAGATCCTGAATGAAGGAATCTTGCAAAGAAATCATTCATTCAGGGTCTAACATGCTAAACTACACAAAGAGAAATACCTGCACATCAGCTGTAATTAAAGTGAAACTTCTTCACATATGTATAAAAATAGCATTAATTTTATGTAACATCTACTTTAATTCTCGTAGACAGGCTTATATGTTGGTTATGCATTATTAAAACACTTAAGGAATAGAACAACGTAGTTAAGGATATAAATTAAGTTAAACTTTAATAAATATTTTCCGATGGAAGTGAAGAGATGTAGCTCCATCTCTTCACTCCCAGTTTCTGTGTTGTAGTGCCTACGTGCACGTTACTTTTTTGTAAGTTCCTTTAGAAAATGGCAATGTGACGTTGCCGAAATATCGGAAAATATTTATTAAAGTTTAACTTAATTTATATCCTTAACTACGTTGTTCTATTCCTTAAGTGTTTTAATAATACATCTACTTTAATCTATTGTGATCATACCAGGATTGAATTAGAGAATGTCTTAAAACAGGAATCTGTTAATCTTATTTAAGCCTCGCTTTAGCTGTATAGAATGATTGTGAGTCACCAGGTAGATGTTAAGTAACAATTCATAGAAGGTATACAACTACATGTGTCCAGCGTAACGCGGGAGGCAGGAGCTCACATGGAAGGTACGTCGACGCGAATTCCGTGAATACAAGAGTATAACAGCAAAGGGGAGAGCTAGGGATGAACCCAAGGGGAGAAAAGATATAGGTCATGTGCAAAGGGGGCACTTGAATGAAGAATATAAGGGAATGAGCACCATATCAGCTCTCTCTTGTCTTATTGTTTTCCTGGTTCCTGGTTCGGAAGTTAGCCGGTGGTTCAAGTAAGGGGGAATGAAGCATCAGTGCTACGATGTCGGATGGCGAGCTTTCCTGAGAATGGGGTAGGATTCCACGCAGAGCTGAAGGTGAATTTCCAGTCCTAGCAGAACCGAGTCCTCACTGAAAAGTTCCATCTAGAGGAACAGAGATGTTTCCTGAGATGCAAAGAATCGAGTCCATGTTTGGCAGTAATTATGAAGATAGCGTAAGGACAGCTAATAGACAAGGTAACCAGATGTACATGTGGTGCTGAATGATGTCAGAAAAAGTTCAGTAAAGTAGAATTACTCTATTTTGTGTTTAGAATTCCTTAGAAGAGAGAGACAATTATTTGTGAATGTAAATTATGAACATTATTCTAAAGGACTTTGTGGACAGACTCTAATTAGATAGTTAGCCTCGTTTTGAGAATAAGAATTGTTTCGAAGAGATCTTTTGTGTTGTATGCGATTGATTTAACATAACGAGACTGGGATTGTAGATTTATAGTAACTGAATAACATTAGAATGTTTGTTATATTATCTTATGAATTGCTTGCAGAAAGGACTTTTGGTTAAACACCATATCATTTGCTATCTTTCCCAATTATCAGTTACTGTTTTTTTACATGCTTTATAATCTTTGATTAAACTTAAAGTATGTTGGTCTTTTAACTTGAGTTTCCTTATTTAGTATTGAGATGAATTGAATGCATGAAATTCTTTAGCGTATTTTGCTCTGATATCCCAATAAACATGATTTATTGCCTAAACCTAAGTCATGTCTGACTACGATTCTCAATTACCACTTATAAAAATAGAACCTCTTTTGGCAGGAAGGAATAATAAAGTGTATATAATCATAGATTTAGGTCACGACTGCAGTCTGAATATATACAGCCATATTAAAGTAAAACATTGTGTAAGAGAGCCTCAGAATCTAGTATTGTTTCCCTGAGTAAGGATGTTTTCTGCTATAGGATACTGGCAGGTGCAGCATAATATAACTTTGCCAGTATCTGAAGACGAAACAATCCTAGATGTAAGTATATTAGGCCTGATATATGAAGAAATAAAATAGCAACTGAAAGATAGAAAGAAAAGATATAAATAAGAAAAATAATGACATACCAATTGCTTTAGTTTTTAACCAAATAATTGTTGTTAATTGTATCTTACTTAGTTCAATAAATAAATCCATTTTTTTGTCAATCAAATAGCCTGCCTGATCTTGGGCTCAATGCACTGCTCATGAAAATTTGAATCTGTGCGGAGTTAATGATTAAAGATAGCTACGACTGCAGAGAAATTTAAGATTTATATGATATCAAAGTTTAGAACAGAAAATATCGATTTAAGGAATGGTGTGCATTTCTGATTGCTAGATCCTTGACAATAAAAATTCCTCTTGTCTAGAATTTTGGATGGAGCAGCATAATCAAATAAATTTTTTCTAAATTTGAAGAAGGATTAGCACCAGAATTGAAACAAAGAAATTGGCTCTCGCCAGAGGCAATCCCTTTGTCAGCTAAGCTTTGCACACTCTATCAGTAAATTAAGTGAAGGCCAAGAGTTGATTGCGCAACTGAAAAAAATTAATTAATAGTTAAAAAACATCATTTTTTGATTGCACCTCAACTTCCTGTTTTCTGTGCCTGTTCCATCTCGGTCTGTTATTGGAACTTCTAGATCTATTAATTTTTTTAATATAGTAATTTACTCCGATTGTTCTCGAACTATCCTCCCCTAATTTTTTTTCTGTTTCGCCTTGGTCATTTGCTAATTTAATGCTTGATATTTGGTAAGTCACAGATTGACTGTTATTACGCTTGGGTGTTGAAGCTACGGAAGAATTAGTCTGGTTATTTTGAGACACTTCATTAACTCCATCAGTCAGCGCAACATTACTTTTACTCTGCATTCTTTCTTCATGAGAGTTCTCATTTCTATTTCTACCTTTAAATTTATCGTACCCTCTACTAAACTGTTTATTTCCCATAAGGAATATCTCATTTCTAGAGAAGTTGCAAGAGAACTTGTACCTCTCTAGAAAGTCAGTTCCTAAAATTATCTGAACGTGTGGACGAGATGTCCTAGGGAGGACCAACAACTCTTGCCAAATACACATATTAAACTCAGGTAAGTACAATTTTACTCTAACCTCTTTGGTCACATAAACTTTGGATGTCAATATCCCCGATAATCTTATCAGTCTCTTTAGATTAGAAATGCCTTGCCTTACACGGGATTTCATTCCTTGAAAATAATCTCCCGATATGACAGGCCTGGGAACCAGTATCTAATAATACGTCACAATGCGATCCTTGAATCTTGCCCTTAATTATCATTTTTGAACTTCCTTGTTATTTATGATTCCATTGTCCTCTCCTCCATGGTGTACCTTCATAATTATGAGGAGTGTGCCCAAACTTTGACTCATTTCTATTGGAGGGTCTCTTGTTACTAAAATAGGTGCAAGTCATGTGCCCAATTTTATTGCAACTAAAACATCTGGGAGGCTCCCTTCTGTCTCCTTGTTTATTATTTCTCTCTGATTGAGTTGAAGATACTTCGGAGATCCTTGCTGTCACTGCCGCCAACGTCTGCATTACAGCATCAAGACAGTCCATCATCGGCTGTTGTAGTCTTTCAACTTCTTGTCGTATTATTTCATTAGTCCTCTCTGTTTGAGGTATAGTTGATTCCGAAGATTTTACTATTACTGCTGCCAGCTGATTCAGTACAGCATCAAGACAGTCCATGAAGGGCTGTTGTAGTCGTTCAACTTCTTGTTTAACTATAGAACGTACTTCCTCTTAGTTAGCCCCCCACTTCTTTTGTGATGTTAGCTCTATTGTCAGTCACTTGATTAACATTGACTGATCTTTCTCTTTCTCCCTCACTATTCTTTCCCTCATATGTGCTAATTTTCTTCTCAGTTTTATTCTCGCTAGCGGAATTATTCGTCTCTTTAATCACGTTAATATAGCTGGCAGTAGTTGCGGGAAGAATGTCTCCGAGCATCTGTTCTTTCTCTTTCAAGGCAAGGAAACATTCCTCAAAATTAATGATTTTTTCTTATAGGCGGTTTCCTTCAATTCTTGTTTTACCCCTAGCCTAAACTGATGAAAAACTGCCCAGTTGAGGTGAGGTTTATCCTCATTAGAGAGATTCAGACTGTTGGCAATTGTCAGTAACCTATTATAGAGCTCAGTCACATTCTCCTTTTTTTTTTTTTGAGCACATCTCTGCAATTTCCATATATTAGGGCCCAAACTTCTTAACTTGGAGAACTGGGAAATTAAGGTCTCCTTCAATTTTGAATATTCCAAGGTTTTCTTCAAAATTGGGGATGAATATAGGAAACTTTTGGCCTTTCCTACTAGTTTGAACCTTAACAAAATAAGAAGCCATCTACCCACTTTACTCAGTTCCTCGACGAAGCTAAAAAAAGCTAAGACGTTGTCAGTTTCCTCTCCAGAAAATAGTGGAATAACTTGTTGAGGATTAATAGTTCTGAAGAACTCAATGTCATCCATTCCTGTACTAGTATGTTGATTCATACTTGTGAATTAATTTTCAAATTTTCATTACACAATTTTTTTTTTTTTTTCTTGATAAATGCCTGATTCTAGTCCAAAACTTGCTCACTTTAATTCACAATTTTGACCGATTAATTACTATTACTATTATTACGGGCAACTCCAGGGAGTCATTAGACTCATCGAGGGAGGCCCCAAATCATATTCATCACAACTATCTGACATTCATACAGTATCTATCATACCTCGCCTTAAACTCATTCACTGTCACAGCATCCACTACAGACTCAGGGAGCGCATTCCACTCATTCACTACTCTAAAAGTAAAGAACCCAGCTCTAACACCTTTACTAACCACACTTTTGCCCAGTTTCCATGGATGTCCCCTAGTCCTCCCACAACCAGCCCTGTTCTCAAAAATATCTTCTGAATTAATTTTATAGAAACCCTTCAGTAATTTGAATGTCTCAATCATATCTCCCCTCAACTTCCTTTAATTGCATGAATTAAATCCTGTCGGCTGCACCATTGTTAAAATTTCTACAGTTTTATTTTTATATCTTTGAGTAGTGCATTGAACTTAGAGATCAGGCAAGTTATTTTGACAATAAAACAGTTTATTCATCAATTAGTAAAGATACACAATTTACAGATATTAAATTCACTTAATTTTTGTAAGTAAGCTCTAACTAACAACGCTAAAGTTATCCAATCATATCCCACAACCATCTGAACATTTCAATTTAGGACCACGTGTCTAGAATTTTCCCCCGCCTCTTAACTGTACATACATTCCAATCATCAACATATAATAAAAACACGCTTAAGGAATTTCTACATTAATAAACTCAAGCAGTTTCACAATAATTTGAGCTAGGCTTTTTCTTACATAGAATTAATTAATTCAGATATCAGTTTAAGGACTAAAGTCCTGCTACATTAACTTTAAATCAATTTCATATTCAAACCACCGTCACAATCTAAGTTGGTTTCTGACTAAATAATGGAAAGTTCTCTTTTCATGAAGTCTGGTCCTCTCAGGTTGATTCGAGCGATTATCTCTTCTTATTCCCGTTAGACCTTGTCAATGCACTAGGACATGCCTTTCGAAAATTGCGAGACTTCTTCCTTGTTATCAGCAGGCAAATTAATTCCTACAGCGCTTGGACATTCAGCATCCGGTTACTTCTACTACAACTTGCTTTAGCTGCATCGTTCTCCTGGCCTTTGCTTCTTGAATGAAGGTCTCCAATGGAGATAACGATTCATCACCCATGATTCTAGTGAAGCTTGGTTGCAGTTACCGAACGTCGTATTTTCCGCAGAACTCCTCGGCTTACGGTGACTTTGATACTGTCACGAGTCCAAACTCTCCTGCCAGAACTCCATGTGACTTCCTTGTCCACGAACAGAACTTCACTCAGGAATATACCCAAACTCGAACTCCCAGGAATGGAAAAAAAAAAAAAAGTCCCATATCAACATAGCACACTGCTATTTATTTGGTTCCGATGACCTTCGTCTTTTCTTACACAGTAATCCCCTGGGACCCTTGATGTTCTGCACCTGTCACCCTCATCGATCGGTGCACTCAGACAGGGAAACTCCTGTGTAATGTCGATCTTCATGTTTGGAGTGGCCTCAGGTCATGACTTAATCCCTTAATCTGTCTGGAATTTTAGTTGACTAGACGTATACTTAGACACAATTTACCTCATATGTAATTTCCTTTACTCTTATACAAGCTTTTTGATTTCACAATATTCAATAACTTCAAAATATTATTATTTCCAAGTTAATTAACATCAAAGTTTTTCTATTAATACACAAGTATTTTTAGTGGGACTTGGCATACTTGTAAAATCTGTATTAAAGGTATTTTATTACAAAATTCCTTTTGTTTAAGATTTTACAGTATTGGATGACCAGTGAGTCAAAGTGCATGAAATTGCTGTGACTATAGGCTGAAATGCCTACAGTCACAGGATATATTTTGGATATATATATATATATATATATATATATATACAGGATATACAGGATATATATATATATATATATATATATATATATATATATATATATATATATATATATATATAAGCTTTGTGCAAGATGGGTGCCATGATGAAACACACACTCGAGTGAAAATCTCTGAAATCTCTTTTATTCTTTTAACAAGAATAAAACTGTCAATTTATTACTATGGATGAGACTTGGATTCACCATTACACACAGAATCCAAACAGCAATCAAAACAGTGGACATAAGTCGGCTGTTCGGTGCCAAAGAAGCCAAAGTTGGTTCCATCAGCAGGAATGTCATGGCATAGGCATTTTGTTTATTAATTATCTTGACAAGGGTAAAATTATTCTGATCTATTAACCAGACCAGACAAAAAATTTCGTGAGAGAAGAACCAACAATGCAACTGCCCACAAATGTGTTTTGGCAATGGGAAAATTAAAGGATCTGCACTATGAATTGTTGGAACATCCAACCTATTCCCCAGATTTAGTTCCCTCTGATGACTTCTATCTCTTCCCAAAACTAAAACTTTTCCTCGTTGGTCAGTGTTTTTCTTTGAATCAAGAAGGGATTGCAGTGTAGAGGGGTATTTTGCAGATCTTACTGAGAACCACAACAGGGACGGGATAATGGCGCTTGAGCATCACTGGAATAAATGTATTAGTCTTAAGGGAGATTATGTTGAAAAATAAAAATAATTTTGAAATTATAAATTTGTTTTTTCATTGCTAGGCCGAGAACTTTTCAGACCAACCTCATATATTGGCTTCAGTGACTTTAAATGGTCAGGTTAGCTTTCAAGGGCAGCAAGTGTGTGCATGTGAGAGAGAGAGAGAGAGAGAGAGAGAGAGAGGGGTATTTGCTTCTAGGTATTGGCATTTGTGATGCATTCTGAACATGGATTCAATGACTTTGGATGATCTGGTTAGCTTTTGAGGATGGAAAGACAGAAATAAAACACATCACAAAAGCTGATACTAGCAATGTGTGCACTCAGAAGAAGCAAACACCTCTGGCCTGGGGTCTATGAAAAACTAATCTGACTATTTAGTTTGTGAAGATACACATATGTGCACATAAAAGTGAACTAAACACATCATTTGTTTCATATCACATTTTCCCACAACATGTGATCTGATGCTATATACCTCTAGTCATAGAGTATGAAAACTAAGTTTATGAATGGCAGCATCATAATAAAATCATTCTCATTTTATGTGAAATTACACATGCAAGCAGTTGCCTCAATTACATAAAGTTGCATGTAAAGAGTTTAAAAGGTCATGTATATGAGAACAAAAATTTAGACATGGTTTTCATTGAAAATGAAAGTTTCTGTGGGATGCTTTTGATATCAAATCACATGATGTAAATAAAGAATTTAATAAAAAATAAGCAATTAAAACCTGAGAAGTTGCATAAGTCATCAGACTTACATCATCAGGGATACTAGCACAACAAAAAAGTTTTACACAACAAAAGACCAAAAACAATTAATTATACATATTACATGTTATGATAGCTCGATTTGTTATGTAAAAACTGTTACATGCAAATGAGAAACCATAATAAGAAAGTTAAATTATTACTGAATGCATGTTGGAACACTGCTAGTTGTTGCTATCATGTTCTGTGGCATCACACATATATCCTAGGTTCGTGGCAGTTAGATTTTTAATTTGTGAGGCTTCTTTAAACTTTCTTGTAAAACAATTATGATCAATATAGGGCATTTTTGTTTGCTGGCAAACTACTTGATTGCCTGTGGTAGTTGCGTGAAATGCCAAGCCTGATTTATGCTGTCTTCTTTTTTTAGAAGTCTTTTTATATGTTCAGACATGAGAATCTCCCCAAACCTTCCTGTGTGACCTACATAACAAATTTCATAAATGCTTGGTTTTTTTTCATGGAGTGATGTAGAGGTTTTGATGAATGTAAGAATCTTGAGATTTTTTGCAAGGCAAAAAATAAAAAAGTCACTTTGATGTTATACTCGCAGAGCAACGAATTCACTTTGTCTGTAACATTCTTGATGGAAGGTAACATGATTGCATTCTTAAAATCTTGTTTAAGTACAGGAGCTGCAGGAGGGGTATTAGGCATTCTGCTGATTGCTTTGCTCACAAACAAAGTAGCTGCTTGCTCCATGAGCACAACATAAACTTCTTTTTTTTATTAAACTCTTTATTTATATCATAATGTGCTGGGTTTATTTTTTTTTTTGCTTGATTACAACTGAACAATAAAATCAGCAAAAGGTATCTATTAAAGATATAGCACTGCCTTCATTGCCTTCCTGCATTACAGTCATAATCCAGCAAGCTCATAAGTGTCACTCTTATCATTTTCTCATTCTTCTAATGTCCTCTGATGTTTTTCTGCAATTTTCTTCACAATTTTTCATCACAATCCTCAAAATTTTCAGTTTCATTATGGTATTGTAGAATAAATTAAAATGAAGTATCTGCAAAAGACTAATCTTTAAAAAAGGTACCTGTGGCATGACTATAAACAATAAATTACATGATAACCACAGTAATTAACTTTAATGAAATGAAAGTACAGATATTTGGTACTGAAAAAAAAAAAAAACAGTACATCACAGTGCATAGAAACAAGCAAACGATGTACTGTTATTTTCAGTATGAAATATCTGTACTTTCATTTCATTAAAGTTAATTACCGCGGTTATCTTTTAATTTATTCTCTATTTATTCTTCATAAGATGACTTGTAGCCATGTTGCAAAGAAACTTTATTCCTGTAGATAAACTTATACGTTGGTTACACATGACTTAAAAGTTTTCAAGAAATAACAACGTACTAAAATATTAATTAAAAAACTTTAATCAATACCTTCCAATATTTTGGCAATGTTACATTGCCATCTTCTGGAACATAAAACTATGACATGTGCATGCAGGCACTAACAATGAGTAAATGAAATTGCTCGTTGTGCTTGAGTGCACATATCATAGTTTTATTTTCCCAGAAGATGGCAATGTAACATTGCCAAAACATTGGAAGGTATTGATTAAAGTTTTTTAATAAATATTTTAGTATATGTTGACATTTCCTGAAATTAAGTCAAGAGGAAACCTTAGATGCAGCTTTGTTTGCTTACACTTGGATGAAGGATTAAACAAGAATATAATTTCTTGGCAATGCGTAAAGTATAGCATGACCTAATAGAAATAGAAGAAATCACCAGGAATAGCACCTCTAACTCTGTGGTGATCATCCATCATAATACAATTATAACCCTGATTGTTGGTTGGAACATTTAGTAAAAGTAGAACGCCCTTTGGCAATAAGTCCTTGGGCTTCTTGGAGGAATCACTTTGTAACAGAAGAGTTTCCATTGCTAATGAGTAAACGTTTTTTGCACTGCAATTTCTCAGAAAATTCCTGATTGTTTGGTAAGAACATTTGGTAAAAGTAGAATGCCCTTTGCTGTGAGTCTTGGTCTTCTTGGAGGAGTCACTTTGTAACAGAAGAGTTTTGGTGGCTAATGAGTAAACATTTTTTGCACTGCAATGTCTGAGAAAATTTTTTTCAGCACTGGCTACCAGCTTATTCCTTGAAAGAGTTATTTTTCCAGAAAATTAAAAATATTTATGAAGAAACTGGATGTATGTAACTCCAAAAAAATGCTGAAAATTCATTTTCATAAAGCATTATACAGTATATCACAAATTCATTGTGATTCTTAAATCCATAATTATTCACTATATTTCACAATTCAAATTGAGTTTTGTTAATATTTTTGTTATTTGAAGAAACAAGTGGAATATTTTGTTCAGATTTTTATACTTTATTGCTGTACTGTTTGTTTAATATGATGTTCTCTATGAAATTAAATGATTTTATAGCCAAATGTAGAATGAAAGTGAAGTATCAAAAATTTACCAACAAGCTTATGAGAACACGACTAGAATCTGAGTTACCATGGTTTCATAATTTAAACAACATGTACTTTAACCACAACCCATACATTTGCCTTTTTTTATTTTTATGTTTCATTCATTACACACAGGCTTCAAAGTGACTAACTGCAAAAAAAAATTACAAGTGGGAGTGATGACAACAGCTCATTCAAAGTTGTAACTAAGATGTGTAAGAGAGTTTCTTACTTTTCAAAAATTTTCTTCAACTCTTATAATAACCTTATGTTCTTATGACCTCTGGTAAATTTTAGAAAGTTTTAAGTTTCTGTCTACATTGGGCTATAAAATGTAGTGGATCCTCCATTATAATATCTCTTTACGAGAGTGGTCTGAAAAGTTCTTGGCCTAACAATGAAAAAATGAATTTATAATTTAAAAATTATTTTTATTTTTCAACATAATCTCCCTTAAGACTAATACATTTATTCCTGTGATGCTCTAGCACCATTATTTCATCCCGGTAGTGGTTCTCAGAAAGATCTGCAAAATACCCCTCTACAGCTGCAATCACCTCTTGATTCGAAGAAAAATGCTGACCAGCAAGGAAGAGTTATAGTTTTGGATAGAGATAGAAACCAGGGAGATCCAAACCTGGGGAATGCGGTGGATGTTCCAACAAATCATAATGCAGATTCCTTAATTTTCCCATAGCTAAAACACCTTTGTGAGCAGGTGCATAGTCCTGATGAAAAATTATTTTTTTTCTTCTGCAAACCGGGTCTTTTCTCGAGAATTTTTTCATCTAGTCTGATTAAAAGATCAGAATAATATCCTCCAGTTATTGTTTTATCCTTTTCAAGATAATTAATAAACTAAATGCCTTTAGCATCTCTAAACACCAATGCCATGACCTTTCCTGCTGATGGAACCGACTTTGTATTCTTTGGTGTCACTCTTTTGACTGCTGTTTGGATTCTGGTGTATAATGGTATATCCAAGTTCATCCATACTAATAGATTGAAGCACAAAATCAGTGTTAATCTTGTTAAAACGCTCCAAGCACTGTTCAGAGATTTTCATGCAAGTGCGTTTTTGATCTGCTGTGAACAAGTGCGACACCCATCTTGCACAAAGCTTTTCATTTGCAATTCTTCATGCAAAATATATCCTACACATTCTTTTGAAATGCCTACAGTCTCAGCAATTTCATGCACTTTGACTAGAGGGTCATCCAATACCATATCGTGCACTTGATCAATGATTTCTGGTGTTGTTACACTTTTTGGATGTCCTTCACATGGATCATCTTCAAGGCTAGTATGGCCACGTTTACACTCGGCAGCCCATTTCTTAATTGTCAAAAATGAAGAAGAGTGCTCATAAAGTTTGAATAAATATCTTTTGCTGGTAATTCTTCTTTTACAAAGAATTTTATAACCACACAATACTCAATTTTATCCATTTCAAGGGATACAGACAACACTTTTGCTTCAGACAGCTATATAAAACTACTTGATAGAATGACATTCAATTTCACATGAATGCTTATGACAGATGTACCAACTTAGAAAAAAAATCTTGCTGATAGTGTTGCCATCTATGATCGAGGCCGAGAACTTTTCAAACCACCCTCGTATATCAAACTAAAGTATCTTGGCTCTCTATTTAAAAGTCTGAGTTATTATATTTACAAAAACAAAATTTTATTTTCCATTTTTATCAAAGAAGATCCTGAAAGTCTTCATTCTGGTAACGTGAATTAAACAGAAACAGGAGATATTAAAAGAACAATCTTATTTAGTAACTGAATATACATATATAGGAACTTCAAGAGTTTCGAATTTGGAAGGGAGAGTTAATGAAACTACAATCCTAGACATCAGAATTGCCATAGATTAAAAAATATGAAAGTTTTTTTTTAGTAGCACACAAAATAATTAGTAATAATCATCATCATCATGGGTATCAAGGATTTAGGCCTATTCCGGCCTTAGAAGTCATCGTTGAATCGTTCAAGAGGACGTCCTGGTTTTCTTTTTCCTAATGGCTTGTGCTTTAAGACTTTCTTTGGTAATCTTTCTGTTTTCATTCTTTGAACGTGTTCCATCAATTTATGTTTATATTTTTTAATTTTTTCTATTACTGGTTCTTGGTTTAATTCTTTCATAATTTCTTCATTTCTTTTGTGATCAAATAGGGTATACTTTGCAGTTTTTCTCATAAACTTCATTTCTGCTGTTGTTAATCTTTGTCTTTTTGTCTTCGTGTGGCCAAGCGCGGTGGCGTTTGCACACCACCGTGCTTGGCCGCACGAAGGAAGTCTTGGTTTCGAGTCTAGTCAGCGACTAGAGGAAATTTTTCTAAGCCTTTTTTCGACCGGTTCCCGAGTTAGTCGATCTCTGGCACGGGCAAGCAGGTTTTTCCTCCCGGAAACTCGGGGTTTTCGTCCTGTAAACTCAAGAAAATCGACCATAGAACCCACATTATTTCAGACATTAAATATATTGTGTTAGCGTTAGGGACCACGAGATGGCGGCACATTTGAGCCGTCTCTCTTCACTGCGCACCGCTTAATTAGTGATAGCCTTGGGCCATCTGTCTCTGATTGGGTACCAGTGGAGATTGAACTGCCCACTCAGTCTCCAAAAGTTAGGGCTAAATGGCCTCGCCTACTCCCGTATACGGGAATAAAAAGGCGTTAGCTGATTTTTTTTTTTTTTTTTTTTTTTTTTTTGAACTAGGTTTGGTTTAAATATACAGTTAATTACACCTGTTATTTTTAAATATTTTGCAATTTTTATGTTTATATCTTTTTCATTTGTCATCATACATCCGTAGTTAAATTAATTCACCTGTTCTAAGATCTTGTTATCTATTACTATTTTAGTTCTTGCTGGATCTTGTCCTTTAAAGGCCATAGTTTTGGTTTTTTCTGTTGATATTATCATACCATAATCTTTGGCTATCTCATTTAGATGTAAAATAGCTTTCTGTAAATTGTCTTCAGAATTTGTAATTATTATTTGGTCACTGGCAAAGAGAAGAGAGTTTAAGTTTACTGTAGGAGAAAGTTTAATTCCTTGATGTAAATTTCTATTCCATTTTATTATTATTTCATTTAAGTAGATATTAAAAAGAGTTACTGAGAGGGGACATTCCTGTCAGACCCCTTGGTTTATCTCTCTCGTATATGATAGCTCGTGATTTAATCTTATTTGTATTTGATTATTTTCATATATACTTGTGAGAGCTCTTTTAGGATATTATTTGGTATTTGTCTTTCTTTTAATATGTTAAATAATATTTCTTTTAACTTTGTCAAATGCTTTTTCAAAGTCGATAAATGCAATATGTGTTTCTAAATTGAATTCTCTTCTTTTCTCTATTATTAATTTTAGGTAAAAGGCCGGGTCTATACATGATCGTCTTTTTCTAAATTCATTCTGTACTTCTAAAATAAAGTTTTCGGAATATTTCATTAGTTTGCTATTTAAGATTCTGCTATCTATTTTGTAACAGGAATTTAGTATACTGATAACTCTATAGTTTTAAGGGTCATCTCTATTACCTTTTTTAAAGATAGGAATCACAATTGCTTTTTTTCCATTCTATTGGGGGGGGGGGGATACCAGTTGAATAAATTTTATTTAAAAATAATAAGTCTTTCTTTGAATCTTGTTCCTGCATATTTATATAGTTCTGAACCTAGCTTATCTTCTCCAGGTCATTTTCCATTTCTTGTTTCTTTCAGGCTGATTTCTAATTCTTCTTTAGTTATTTCCTTTTCATTTCCGTTAATTGTTTGCCAGTTGTCTTTTTTAAAATATTTCTCTGTCCACAATTCTGTGTAGTAATTTAGAAATTCTTCTAATTTCTATTAGGTCTTTAATTTTATGTTTTCTTTGGTATCTGCATTTAAGTGTTTCAAAATCTTATATACATATTGGGTCTTATTTTATATAAATTATGTTCTAAATTAGAAACAACTTTGTTCCATGATTCTCTATGCCTTTTTCTGACTTCTCTTTTAGCTATGGCTCTTATTCTTTTATATTCTATTTTAACTTCTAATCTTTTACTACTTAACCATTTTTATTATTATTATTATTATTATTATTATTTTGGGCGACTCCAGGAGTTCTTAGACTCATCGAGGGAGGCCCTAAACATCATGTCCACACAACTATGCGATTACATTCTCACAGTATCTATCATACCTTGCCTTGAACTCGTTCACCGTCATAGCACCCACAACAGACTCTGGCAGCTTATTCCACTCATTTACCACTCTAAAAGTAAAGAACCCAGCTCTAACACCCCTGCTAACCACACTTTTGCCCAGCTTCCATAGGTGTCCCCTAGTTCTCCCACAACCAGTCCTGATCTCAAAAATATCCTCTGAATTAATCCTATAGAATCCCTTTAGCAATTTGAATGTCTCAATCATATCTCCCCTTTTCCACCTATCAACTAGTTTCTGCAACCCACAAATCTTCAACCTGTTCTCATATGGTTCATTCCATAGACCTGTTATCATCTTAGTCGCTCGCCTCTGGATCCTCTCCACCTCCTCTCCATCAAGAAGGAACCGAGGTGACCAAATCTGGGCACAGTAGTCGAGATGAGGTCTTATCAAGACTCGGTACAGAGGTACAATAACTTGCTTGTCTCTGCTCGTCAAGTTATTTTTCAACAACCAAGTGAGTTGATGAGCTGATTTAGCTACTTTTGCAATGTGCCCCCTAAATTTCATCTCCCTATCCACCAACACTCCCAAGTCCCTGGCCTCATCAATCTCTTGGAGTACAGTTCCACCGTGGTATACTGCTAATCTTTTCACCCCAAAATGCATAATAACCTTACATTTTGTCATATTAAATTGACATCCATTCTCCTTAGCCCAGAACTCCAATCTATCTATGTCATCCTGAAAGACTTTGACATCTTCTGCATTCACTATTGCCCTACTCAACTTTGCATCATCAGCGAACAAATGAATTGTTCCACTTAGATCCTTCCCTATATCGTTAATGAACAGATTAAACAGCAGTGGTCCAAGAACAGAACCCTGCAGCACACCACTAGTCACAGGCCGTCTTTTGGACTCTACTCCTGAATTAACTACTCTTTGATATCTCTCCATCAACCAACCACCTATCCATCTCACCAACCCTATATCCATTCCCATATGTTGTAGTTTACGGATTAGTATTCCATGTGGTATCCTGTCAAACTCCTTTGCCAGGTCCAGCAGTATCACTGTAAACCCATTTCCCTTATCCAGTCACCTTGTTATAAAACTTAAGCAAGTTACTGAAGCATGATCTACTCTTCACAAAGCCATGCTGTCCCCTGTACAGTATCTCATTTTCATCAATCCATTCCTGTATTTTTCCCTTGACTACTTTCTCCAAGACCTTGACAACGACTCCTGATATGCTGATCGGTTGGTAATTTGCAACCGTAGTCTTGGATCCTCCTTTATGCAGTGAAACTATTTTCCCCTCTTTCCACACCTTCAGGACTAAACCAGACCTGAGATTCAGATTAAACAACATGGTCAAGGGCACTGATAATTCCTTAGCCGCTTCACGCAAGACCCGTGCCGGTATACCATCCAATCCCACAGATGTGTTCACATTAAGGTTCTGTAATAGACTAGTCACCTCCACTTCATTCATCACTATTCCCGTATAAACTAATGGTTCCTTCATTTTTTCAATGTCACCACCTGGATGATATGCTTTTGCAAAGTGCGCGCTCAGTAACTCCACTATATCTACTGATTCAGTGACCTCCTAACCATCGTCATTCCTTAAAATCATTTTGCTGTGTACAGTTTTTTTCTTGCTTGTAGCATATTGAAAGAACTGTTTGGGATTCTCTTTTGCTTGCATAGCTAGTTTCCTTTCATAATCCACTTTTGCTTTTTTTTACCACACTCGTTACCTTTCTGGGCTGCACTTTATACCGTTAGTGTGCCTGCAAGTCACCCTTTCTTTAAATTCCCTCCGCAGTTGTTTCTTTTTTTGCAGCTCAAGCTTAATGGTGTTATTCATCCATTTAACCCCTACTTGTTTTACTATTTTTACCCGGGGCAGAGCTGACTACTACCGGGTGCGTCCCCAGGTGGCGGATCGGGGAACAGCCTTCAGATATGGAGTCTAGCTGCGATATAAGCAGAGCAATCTGGCGAATAAGCAGCCGTGGACCAACAGCAGCTGAGCTATCAGGGCGTGGGGGAGCAGAAGTGGCAACTCTGTCTCACTTAAAACCTCACAAAGCCCAATGACAACTCGGTGACATGGCAAGTTGTGCCGCCATTAAATAAGCACCTGCTGGGGTCACTGCCCCTGACATTGGGAAGGAGCATTGTCAGTACTGACACAAGGTTGAAGCCAAATGATGACGGAAAAGCTTGTGATCAGAGATTTGCAGATGGCAATATGATTATATTGTGTACGTCTGTAATACTGCGGAGCAGAAAGCAAACGGAGAAACTACTGCTCTACCTTATCTCCAGAACAACCACCATGGCGAACAAACCCTTACAATTGGCCCCAAGTTCCCGGCGTCCCTTAAATGGGTCAGGGGTGCGAAGAATCTCCAGGCTCAAAATGGTGTCCACTTTTAAAATTGCAACTTGGAATGTCAGAACTCTGTATGAAGCTGGCAAATTAAGGAATGCCACAAGAGAAATGAAGAGGCTGGGCATCCGGATTTTGGGAATTTGCGAGACAAGATGGCCAGGATCTGGAAAGTGTCAACAAGATAATACAACAATGTATTACTCTGGGAATGATGAGAACAAACATCGACATGGTGTAGCTGTAATAGTAGATGAAGAAATCAATAAATAAGTACTAAATTTGATTCCATTTTCTGAAAGGATAATGCTGTTACAACTTAAGGGAAACCCCATTAACATAAATATCATCCAAGCTTATGCACCCACAGCTGACAAAAGTGAAGAATATGTTGAAGAGTTTTATGAACACCTAAAAGAGATTAAAAACCTAACAAAGAAACATGATATAAACATAGTGATAGGTGACTTCAATGCAAAAGTAGGAAGAGGGGGTGATGGAGAAACTGTTGGCGAACATGGCTTAGGCACCAGAAATGACAGAGGGGATCGCCTAGTCCAGTTCTGTCAGGAAGAAGCTCTAACAATAGCAAATACCTGGTTTAAACTTCCACCCAGAAGACTGTACATTTGGAATCAAGATAACCAACATAACATTGTCCGAAATAAAATTGATTATATACTGATAAATAAAAGATTCCACAGTAGTATAAAGAGTGCAAAGACTTATCCTGGAGCAGATGTCTCATCAGACCACAATCCCATAGTTGCAGAAGTACATCTTAGATTAAAATCAGCTAAAAAATCACAAAAGAAGAAAAAGAAAATTGATGTAGAAAAACTGAAAGACCCGAACATAAATAAAAGTGCCAAGACACAGCTTAACCTGCGATTACAACAGATTAACATAGAAGAAAATAAAAGTATGGAATCTCTTTGGAACAGCTTAAAGAATGCCATCGTAACAACAAGTATTGAAGAAGTAGGTTATGTGAATAATATAAAACAACAGGAATGGATGACAGATGAGATTCTTTCTCTTATTGATACAAGAAGAATGTACAAAAACAAAGACCTAGCCAGGTATACAGAAACACATAACATCATCAAGAAAAAAATAAAAGAAGCCAAGGAAAATTGGATGAAAAATTTATGTACTGAAATTGAACTGCTTCAGAAGAAACATGATAATTTCAATCTGTATAAGAAAATCAACGAAATTTCCGGAAAACTGAGGAAAAAGCAAATAGTGTCTCTAAGAGACAAAAATGGAAAAATACTTCTAGAAGAAGAGAATAAAGCACAGATTTGGATAAAATATGTAACAGAACTTTTCAATGATACTAGACAGAAGCCTATAAATATAAAAGATAACATTCAAGGACCAGCAATCATGAAATGCGAAATAGAGAATGCTATACGAACAAGTAAAACAGGAAAAACCCATTGGACCAGATGGTGTGCAAACAGAATTTTTAAAATTAATAGAACCAGATAACATCAAACTTCTTGAAAAACTATTTAATGAAACATATGAAAGTGATGAATTTCCATTAGATTGGCTCAAATCTACATTTATCACTATCCCAAAGAAACCCAAAGCGAATTCCTGTGGTGACTTCCGACTTATTAGTCTAATGAGCCAAACATTAAAAATAATTTTGAAAGTAATTCAGAATCGCATTTATAGAAAAAGTGAAGAAACCCTAAGTGAAACACAATTCGGCTTTCGGAATGGTTTTGGTACTAGAGAGGCCCTTTTCTGTACCCAAATATTGATACAAAAATGCATAGAAAAACAGAAATCTGTTACTTAAGTATAAAGAGCTAATAAGCTTCATTTCGGCAATGAAAACATTACTTAAATTAAGGGGATATTAAATCCCACATAGTTTTAAAACCGAATAAGAAACTCAAAGATCGGAATCAGAGAGTTTCTTGCCGAATATAGTAAACTATAAAGTATCGGCGACACTAGCATTAGCCAATGCAAGTGATCCTAGTACGTAGTACAATACCGGGCAACTCGTTGCAAAGGTGGGGGAAGTTCAGATCGCTATTCTTAGGTATTTTCCGTAATGTAAAAACACATTTCCTAGGAAATGTATGCTGTTATTACATTATGGAGGGAGGTCACTATAACAGCATACATTTCCTAGGAAATGTGTTTTTACATTACGGAAAATACCTAAGAATAGCGATCTGAACTTCCCCCACCTTTGCAACGAGTTGCCCGGTATTGTACTACGTACTAGGATCACTTGCATTGGCTAATGCTAGTGTCGCCGATACTTTATAGTTTACTATATTCGGCAAGAAACTCTCTGATTCCGATCTTTGAGTTTCTTATTCGGTTTTAAAACTATGTGGGATTTAATATCCCCTTAATTTAAGTACAGAAATCTGTTTTTATGTGTTTCATAGATTTTGAAAAAGCATTTGACAAAGTCAGACACTCTAACTTAATAGAAGTCCTTCAACAAATAAGGCTAGACGAACAAGACATAAGACTAATAACAAATCTATATTGGAATCAGTCAGCTACCGTTCAATTAGACAACATTACCACCAGTGATATTAACATCAAAAGAGGAGTGAGACAAGGATGTGTGCTCTCACCACTCCTGTTCAACATATACGCAGAGGTAATCTTTAAAAAAGCATTGGAAGAATGTCCAGAGGAATCACAATAAATGGAAAGATTGTTAACAACCTACGATATGCAGATGACACCGTGCTAATTGCAGATAACATTATGGATCTCCAAAAACTCATTGACAGAGTATACATAGAAAGCCAAAGAATGGGAATAAATATAAAAATCAACAAGACAAAATACATGATCATCAGCAAACATCCAGCCTCATCAATGAAACTGACACTCAATGGGAAAAATATTGATCAAGTGTCAAGATATAAATATCTTGGTTGTTGGCTTAATGAACGGTGGGATCCAGAAATAGATATAAAGACAAGGATTGAAGTTGCACGGCAGTCCTTCATGAAAATGAGAACACTATTCTGCAATAAAGACCTAAACATGGAAGTCAGATGCCGAATGCTGAAATGTTACGTGTGGTCTATTCTGCTCTATGGAGTTGAAACATGGACATTGAGGGCGACAACCATCAAGAAAATCGAAGCCTTTGAGATGTGGCTATACAGAAGAATGCTAAAGATATCATGGACAGAAAAAATTACCAATGAAGAGGTCTTAAAATCCATTGGCAAAGCTAAACATCTTGTACAAATAATCAAGAAACGAAAAACATCATATCTTGGCCACATCATGAGAAACAGCAAATACCAACTTCTACAAACTATTTTGGTAGGAAGAATTGATGGCAAAGGAACTAGAGGAAGAAAAAGAATATCATGGTTTGACAACATCAAGACGTGGACAGGAAAGAGCAGTGCACAACTTCTCAGATTAACACAAGACTGCAATTTGTTCGCCAAGATGGTCAATGACCTCCGACAGAAGATAGTACAATAAGAAGAAGAAGTTTTACTATTTGGACCCTAGGTATACAATCAGCCATAACCTCCTGTAAATGCTCCTTGACCACTTCCCATGCTCTATCGACGTCCAGCCCTTGCAGTTGTACATGCCATGGCACTGATCCAAGCAATCTCCTAAGCTTGTCATACTTGCCAGCATGGTAATTCCACATATACCCTGTCTTAATCGAAAATTCCACACCTTTAGCCACCTCCCAGGTCAAGACCTTATGATCACTCTCACCAATAGGTGGCAACATGGTCATATTCATTACAGTCAAATTCTCAGATGCTATTACCAGGTCAAGCACTCTCACACCCCTAGTATTTTCAATTACATGCTATCTCAGATAGTTATCCCTTAATAATTGAATAAAATCCTTTTCCTTCCTCACATGTGTCCTCTCCTCCTTCCAATCAATGTTACCATAGTTGAAATCCCCCATAATAATTACCCTCCTTCCACTCATTTCATCAATTTCCCTATGCATACTATCTCCATCATCTATTCCATCACCTGGTCTATAGCAGCACCCAAATGTATATTTTATTCTGCCAGTCTCAATCTCACACCAAATAGCCTCAAATGAGCTCCTTTCACTATCCTGCGATACAACTTCAATTCTCCTTCGCTGCAGTTCATCAGCTATCATCAATAATACCCCTCCCCCCATTTTATTCTCTCTGTCCCTCCTAAACATTCTATCCCACTAACTATATCATCTTCCGTCAGCCATGTTTCACTAATGCCAATAACCTGTGGCCAGGAAGAGCCAATCAAGGCCAAAAATTCTTCCTTCTTGTTCTAATACTCCTGGCATTAGTATACATGAAATGCAGTGATCCCTTAGTCCCACCCCTATATTGATGCATTATTCTAAATGACCCATTCCCATTTTTTGTCCTTAGTGCTGGCTCGGGTACATTATATACATTCTTACACTCATCTGTCTCACTGATGTCTGCATATCCATTCCCCCCCCCCCCTCCTTGGTAGTTCTAGTTTCCCTGGTTTTACACATCCATTTTCACTTCATTCAGCAACACTCTTTCCAGTCTCCGCACACCAAGTCCATTCAAATGCAGGCCATCCATCTTGTATAAGTCCTTTCACCCTTCAAACTCATTCCACACGTCCACGAATTCCACACCACACCGTCTGCATAACCTGCGCATAATGTCATTTGCAATTATGGCCCTCCTTCTAAACTCCTCTCTGTCATACCGCGGCAACAGACTAACCATTCTAACTCTGTCACTCTTTTCTTTCGCTACCTTTAACAATACTTTCAAGTCTTCTCTCATAAAAAATTTATCACCCTTCAATTCATTCGTACCCACCACAATTATTAATTCTTTCACCCTCTGTTTTTGCACTCTAATACTCTTACTTACATCCTTAAATTTCGCACCCAGTAAGTACGATTTAGTTACACTGCCATCTATCACCCCTCTTAATAACAAGTCACCATACAACACTCTTTCCTTCATTTCAGAAACTCTCCCATTCTTACGCTGTTTATTTACGCTAGCCGAATCAGTCTGGAAAGAGTTTTGCAGGTGCTCTAATTGCCGCTGCGCATTTTGTATCACTGCGCGCAAGCTAGCGATCTCACTTCCTACAAATAATTCCTCATTTTTATCATTTAAACCATTTTCTCTCTCTGTGTGGTTGCTTTCACTCTTTCTTAGATCACCACTTTCATTGCCATCTTGTACATTGCAATTCCCTATCAAGCCACTATTTTCACTCACATTCTGGCTTTCTTCAACTATAACTATCTCACAACCTGACACATATTTCAACTCCTCACTTTGCTTACACTTTCTGCACATTCTCCCACCACTATCACTTTCAATCCAAATTCCAGCCTCATTCAGGAATGCATACATCCCACACACATCACATTGGACAAATTCTCTCATATTATAGTTTTTGAACAATGGCGTCGTATTTTTGGACACCATCATCTTACGTCGCATTGGCGCCATATTCAAATCTATGAAACGTAACGTTATATACTAAATTAAATAACGGAATTCACACCAAAATCCCACAGACACAACAAGCTACCAAAATTAGGCAATATTACGTTATGATTTTAACCTATATTCTAATTTTTACTCAAAATTGTACTTAGCTTTCGGGAGCGCTCTGAAAACACAACCATCCGTCTGATAGGCTTCTTTTGTGATAGGCTTCTTTTTTTCTTTTTGATTATTTCTTTGATTGTATCATCCCAGATCTTCAGTTTTTTCCTTTTATTGAATTTTTTGGTCTTTCCTAAGCTTTCATTTGCTGCTGCAATTAGTATCGTTTTAATATTAAGCCATTCTATTTCTATTTCTTCATTTTGTTTTATTTTCTCTAGATATTGGTAAATTCTTTGTTCATATAGCCATTATGCATTTGTGTCATTCAATAGTCTAGTTTTATAAACAAATGTTTCAATTTTTCTTTCTGTTCTTGTTACTTGCAGCCATTTAGGTGGTAATCTTAATTTTATTTTAACAAGGAAGTGGTCACTGCTTATTTCATATCCTCTGTGAACTCTAACATCTAGTGAAAATTTTGATGTCTTTTCATTTAATATGAAGTAATCTAATATTGATTTCCATCCTCTTGCTGCCCAAGTATATTTATGTATGTCTTTATGTTTATAGAAGGAATTCATTATTTTTAGGTTATTATAAACTACAAAGTCAATCAATTTTTTACCATTCCTGTTTAGAGTATGTTCTCCATGTATTCCTATATTATTATTAATTTTCGTGTTTCCAATTCTTGCATTTAAGTCTCCTGCTAAAATTACATAATCATTTTTATTTATTTTATTATATATGTTTTATAGCTGATTATAAAAATCAATATTATCCTGTTCTCTTCCTTCTTCTGGGGCATATAAACCAATTATTGTTAAATAGCCTCTATCTATTTTTATTCTAGCTTCTATTATTCTTTCATTCCATAATTTATAATGTTTTGTTGGATCGTGAATGAGGCCTGCCGTTACTAAACAGACTTTCATTCAGGATCCAACAAGAACAGAGCCTAAATCAAAAGACACCTGTACAACTGGTGCAAATTGTACTATAAATAAAAAGAAAGAGGGGGGGGGGGAGGTATCATGTAAATATCATGTAAAGTGTATCATGTAAATATTAAATGAGTACATATCTGTTTACCCAAAGAGGGAAAAACGTGATATGTCAAGGAAGAGGGATATATGAATTTGTAGTGAGGTAACATATTTGACGACCAACCCAAGAATAGGCTGTGTGAAACAGTGCATACTTCAGTGGTGACTAAGGGCCCTGAAGTCATGACCTTGGCAAACTCATTAGTGATCCCTCAAGCAAGGTTTGCGAAAAGAGACAAACGTGGACAATTCTCTGGGAGGAGCTCTCTCATGCGTTCAAGTGCAACATCATCAAACGACTGTGACTGAAAGCTGCAGTAATTAAATAGGAGTTGATGGTCGAAAAAAAAAAAGGAGAGTGGAGGGAACGTGAAGAACGAAGGAGAGGGGAAAAAAGAGGAATGTGATCGAAGCAAGGAGGACAGGAAGCATCAGCCATAGAACAAAGGGGTGCCAGTGCGGATGATCAGATGAAGTCCGATGAAACCTCTAAGTGCAGACTGACGAAGAAGTTCGGGACCAAGTGGAACCTCAACCGTGATGTCCTTCCAGATGGGTTCATAAGTCCTGGAGATGCATGCCAAAAAATTCCCACCAACAGCAAAGTCGGTGGGAATTCCAGTGCGCATTGATCCAAAAGGGAGAGTGCTCCACAAAGTGAGTAAAGTCCAACCAGGGTTTGCATGTGACTCACACGTGGTGACGAAGTGCGACTATATGCTGCATCAAATGGTAAGGTAAAACTTTGCTATATCTAAAATATGTTAGATGTTGAAGGGGAAAGCAGCTAAGACCTTTCATTAGCAAAGGAAGCTGAGACTATTTGTCAGTATTGGAACTTTTAGAGACCTTGGACTGGTAGTTCAAAGACCCATGTCATGTGATCTTCACATTGTGCATATGTGTGTCACTTTAGCAATCTCTCCAGAGATCCATGTTCAAATAATTAATATTTTAAGCTTATATCTATAACATTCTTAGAAAATAGCAATCTCGTCCTGTTTGAAATTGTCGTGTATTACCATGTAGAGCATTTAAATTTTGAAATAACAATTAACTGATTGAGTGATTTATGTTCAATGTATCCTAACCTTGTTAAAATTAAACTTTGTGTTTCTTGTTAAATCCTGGTCACTGAATTATGTTTGAGAATGACATTGCCACTCACCAACACAAGAACTGTGAAAAAGGGGAGAGTATCTAAATAAATTTAGTAAGGCTAAGAGAGGGCACGACTGCAAAATCCCTGAATCCGTAAACCGTTCTACCTGACTTGGGTCAATTAAGAGAAACATCGGACCGAAACATTCAAGGGGCGACTCTAACTGGCGCAGAACAAAGAAATTTGTTAGAGTCCGTGATCCGAGAGAGCTTTGGATTCCAAATCACAGGAAAGTACGCTAATAGGCCATATACAAGGCTCAGAATAAATATTCTGCAGAGTGGCGACATAATAGTTTTAACTGTTTTGAAAGGGAGTTATGAATCCAAATCATGACTCCTGCTTGTGCTCTTTGGTCTCTGTCGACTCCACTGTATATCACATTAAAATTTTCGGTTCTCATAGTTCCTTTTAATTTATTTTTTGTTTCAATGATTACTACTATTTTAAAATTTCTTTCATTTAATAATTGGTCTAATTCTATTTCTTTATATGCTAATCCTCTTACATTCCAGTTTGGTATGTGTATTATATTTTGTCATTTCCATTTTTGTTTTACCTTTTCCATTCCAGGGTCATTTCCCATAGATTCAATCCGATTATCTTTCTTTGTCAGCTTACAAGTAGAATTATGTTCTCCATGTCAAAGGACCAGCCTGACGATGGAATAGTTCAGTGGTAGGGCTGCTACCTTAATGCTTCTGAACTAGCCTTCTTCCAAATTTAAACCTATAAGAGGAATAGGGTATATTGAAGGGGAAAAGAGTAGATTATAGAAGAATTATAGTAAGGTTTATAGAGAGGGCATAGTTGTAAGGCCAGAAATGAAAAGACCCATGGCCCTCGAGTACTCTAATAGCATAAGGGTCATAAAATAAGAAGAGTTGGCTGATAAGGCATAATAGGAAAGATTAAAGTAAGTGGATCTTCCTCAAAGTAGAGGAAGGAGAGGATAGATCCAGCTAGGGGTCAATGGGAGTGTCGCTTCCCATGGACCCATTACTATAATTAGTAATAATAATATTATTATTATTACTAATTAAAATTATTAAGAGAGAGACCTTCAGGGAGTCAGAGACTCATCGAGGGAGGCTACATAGTACACACACACACACACACACAATAGATATACTTATTCAACAAACTACTTGTTGAGTGCATGTTGAGTGCAAGCATTGTGAATGAATTCACAATGCTTGTACTCAACATCCGATGGCAATCCATTTCAATCATGCACCATACTATGAGAGAAAAATCTAGTCCTCACCCCATTCTTAGCAGCCTGCATTCTCAACTTCCAAGGATACCATCTCGTCCTTTCCCCACTCTCCATAAAGTGAAAAATTTCATCAACTGAAAGCCTGTACGACCCTTTCAGAAGTTTATAAGTCTCAATCATATCTCCCCTCTTCTCCTGTCTGCTAGTGTCTACAGTCTACAAATTCTCAATCTGACTTCATACTCAGTATTCCACAATCCCGATATCATCTCTAACACTCTCCTTTGTACTTCAATATCAGAATCAAAATGGAAACCAGGAGACCAGACCTGTGCACAATAGTCCAAGTGAGGTCTTATCATGGCCTTGTGAAGTGGCAAAATAACATCCTTATCTTTACATGGATGTTCGTTTCAGCATTGCAATTATCTTTTGAGTTGTATTTGCAATCTTTGCCGCATGAACCCTGAACTTCAACTTCCACCAATATAATATGACATTGGATATCTAATCATGCTGAAGTGAATGACTTCACATTTACTGACGTTGAACTGACATCCATTTTCTCATGCCAACAATTTCAGCCTATTCAAATCATTCTGCAAGTACTGCATATCAGCAACATTTCTGATTAACCTACCTATCTTTGCATCATCAGCAAATAACTGTATGTTGCTTGTCAAATCCTTCCCAATATCATTAATGTACAGACTGAATAACAGTGGACCAAGCACTAATCCTAGTGGTACACCAATAGTAGCCTTAAATCTTGCATACTCACATTCCCGTATACCACTTTTTGATATTATTCTGTCAGTCAGCTAACCTCTTATCCATGCTAATATTCTATAACCTAGATCCATTTTCTCAAATTTATGCAGCAGTCTGCCATGCTGTATTCTGTCAAAAGCCTTAGCAAAATCCAAAAGTATCATGGTGTATCCATTCCCCTTGTTTAGTTCAATGGTAACATTGTTATAGAATGTGAGCAAGTTGCTATGACATGACCTTCCCTTAGTAAACTCATGTTGAAAGTTTATTTTTCACTTGGTTAGACTATAATAAATTTAGTTTAATCCTTTATCCAAGTGTGAGCAAACAAAGTTTGCACCTGAAAGTATCTTCAGGACTGGGGTTAGGTGGTACAACACCCGGAAACTTGTTGCAAAGGTGGAGCAAGCTAACACCACTCCTAAAGGAGTGATGTTAGCTTTAGTTGGGAGACCACCAACTAAAATGAACTGCAACTACACCAATGCCATCTACTGCCCACCACCACCACTAGCATATCACAGACAATCGCAAACATCCATGTCCACTGTGGGCTTCGAATGCACAGCCTTTTGGCTGGAGAGCAGAGAGCAAAAATAAAATAAAAAATATATGTATACTCATTAAATTTTTTTTCAATTGCTGGCCTGGTTGGCAAAGTGGTTGGTGTACCTGCTCTCCAACCAACAGGTCATGGGTTCAAATCCTGCCTTGGCATTGATGTTTGTGTTTGTCTTTAAGTGAGAGATGAATTTCATTACTGAGTGTGAGACTATCGCCCTAACTTATTGGAGGGGCTTGAAGTGGCTTAAAAAAGTTCTAAGTTTGGTCTCTAGCACAGGGTTTCAAGACTATGTAAAATTAAATAAAAAATTATAAATATATATATAAAATTTATAAAAATTGAAGAAGGAAAAAAATCAAACTCCTTAGTCCACACACACCACAAATCATCCATGGTATTAGAAGTTTACTAATAACTATCTGTAGGTGGGAACCAATTAAAAAAAATACTGAAAAAAAACTTTTTTTTTTTCAGTATTTGGTGCATCAACACATCCTCAATAATAATAATAAAATATCAAGCAGTAGACATAATATTCTGGATACCATTGGGGGGGGGGGGGGAAAGGAAGGAAGTGTACTGTAAAATAAATCAAAGATGGTAAGAATATCCTAGATACCTGTAATTACTTTAAAGATTGTTAAAGAAACAAGCAGTGACAGAGCAGTAGCAGAAGATATTCAAGAGGAATGCAAACAGGATGACATATCAATACCTGAGGTAGAAAAAGCTCTCAAAATTCTGAAACATGGAAATGCATATAGAGTAGATGATATTCAAAAATACCCAAATTTGAAAGAAATAAAAATTTTGCTGTGGGTATACTGCATAATTCAGATGGCCTGGTCAAAAAGCCAAAATTCCAGTGAGTGAAGTAGGGCTTTCCTGGTTGCCATCTATATTTAAAGGAAAATAGAGTTGAATTTGAGAATAACAGGGGAATTTCTTTCTTGGAGTGGTCCCAGTAAGATTTATGCAAGTATACTCGAGAAGAAGCTAAAAAAAATTGTGGAAAAGAAACTTGAAGAAGAAAAATCTGGGTTCAGAACAAACAGTGATTATCAAGATCAGATATTCACTGTATAAGAAATAGTTCAGAAATCACAGGAACATAAAAAGGATCTTTAAGTTTCATTGATCTGGTAAAGGCATATGACAAATGCCTGGAAAAAGAGAAAAAAAAATTTCAAAATGCTATAATTAAAGAGGTAAACAGGACATTATACAAAGCAATGCATAGTCTATATTTAAGTTGTAAGTCAGCAGTTAGAATTGAAAAAAAAAATACAATAAAACAGTTTGATGTAAAATCAGGCATAAGACAATGGTACACATTATTTCCACTCTTATTCATCATCTATATGGTTCACATCACAAAAGAAAGTGGCATTAAAATTGGAGATGGCAAACTTTGCACTCTACGGATGATGTTGTACTTCTAAATCCAGTACAAGTCTCCAGAATTCTCTAACTAAACTGACTGTTACAAATTTGGCATGAACATCGGAAATAAAATGACCAAAACGACAAAAATAGGCAGGAATATAAAAAAAACTTCAGCTGAATTCTCAAAGCTGTGCCTCAATAGCTGAAATTGATCCAATCTAAATAGCAGTGCCTAAATAACTGAAATATTTTATTTGTTCTATAGGTTCTCAGAGGAGAACAACCTATAGAACAAGTAAAATATTTCAGCTATTTACACTGAATTGGAAAATTAAATATGAAAACAGACAACATAAGAAGCAAAGTTGGCATGGTGTGGGGCAAGTTGAGTAAATTTATAAGGAATAAGAGAGAAATAAGCAACAAGACAGTGTTCAAACCAATTTTGTGGATCTGGGAGTTGGGAGTTGGGTTAAAAATAAGCACTTCATCAAAGACTAGCAACCACAGACATGAGAGTTTTGAGAAAATTTTGAAGCCTAAACAGATGGCATCAATGGCAAAAAAAAGGTTAGCAAAACAGCTGCTTGTTAACCTGAAAGCAGGTCAAGATCTAGGTGGATTGATTTAGTCAGAAGTGCCCTAGAAGGCACTTCTGACAAAATCGCAACAAAAACTGGCATAGACAGTTTTTGTTGCCAATGCCAAAACCAGTACTTAAAAATCACATCAGCATGCCTTCTCTTTGCAAGCTTGCTTATTATCTATGCCATTCAAGCAACACCTAACACTGAAACTATTACATATGCTACTTTCTCACACTTCCTGCTCTTATAATAACAATGACCTAATCCTTATGCATTAATCATTTTCAGGAAATGATTAGTAATAAATCTAACTTCAACCATTCTCAATTTTTATCACAAGCTGGAAAATGCTATGTCTTACCCATGCAGGAGAAACACATTAGCAGCTTACAGCTAAATATAGATGAATATTTTATTTTATTATTATTTTTTTACTTAAAAATTATATAATTATATAGAAAATAGAAGGCATGTAGGTAATGTAAATTTAAACAAACACATCACAACAAGTTGTCTCCGTGCGGTATGGCTATTTGTTTGAGGAAAAAATCTTCAAATCAACTTTATGTCTATTATCACCATTAGACTGAAAGCCAGATTGAGGTGATGGTGTGTGATTGTAAAATTGCCTTTTCAATAATCAGCATCTAGAAAGCACGAACTCATTTTCTGTTGTTGTTGTTTTCTGAATCGGGGAGGCATATTTCTATAATCAGAGATATGCATTACCAATATGAAAATATGTAGTTATAAAGTGTTCAAGTGGCTTCAATATTTTTACTGTTTGAAAGACACACAGTAGCAAGCGTGTAACATATTGAACTGGAAGTCGGTAAAGCACACCTGGATTTTTTTTTTCTTCCAGCTCTAAGCCATTTAAAAGAAGATTCGATGTAAAGATAAAGTGTGCACGGCTTCTCGTTAAACGTTGATTTTCGAAGATATGCTATGTTGGCAACAGGCTGTCGCGTAAGGTACGATTTCCCAACAAACAAATTTAGTTAACACTGTGGATATTTTTCACTTGAGAAATGTTCACCCTAATTAACGTAGCTTGGTATATTTGCACCTGGCACTTTAGTAAGTGGGTAATGGTATATTGCCTTCAATACCTAAAAAGAAAAACGACTAGCGCGTTCTAGCAAAATTTTAATTCTTGTACTTACCCTCACAGGAATTGGCATATTTCACTCCATACATTTCTTCTTCTGAAGTTTTCGGTTCAGTAGAACTAGAATACATAAAGAGCGATAAGACTGCAATTGCGTAAAAACACCATTCCAAAGACATTGAGAAATGCATGTTTCTTGGGAAAAGTTTGTTACTGTTCCTTTGATTTTATTATTCGTTAGCACAAAGGCGATTTTCTTATCACCGGGAGAGGAAACGTTACATTTAAGATTGGTTCCCTTGACAACGAGATTACACGTGTCTTTCTCTAATTGCATTTTAAAAAAATTGAGAAAAATAAACAGAATTGCCTGTTGTATCATAAGCCTGATATGAATAATTATAATGACTGTAATTATGTTTGAATGATTAGTAATTATAATGATGTAGAAGTTGATGGAGGGTGGTGAACAAGTGGAATTCATTGCCTGACTTAGTTGTGAGCTCTTCGTCTGTAAATGAATTCAAGAAGAGATATGACAGATACTGTTTTGCTAGTTTGGGTCTCCCGCGATGAGTCTACTGACTCCATGGAGATACCCGTAATAATAATAATAATAATAATAATAATAATAAGTTCTCCCGTAATTACTATTACGTTACACCTCCAAGGATTCATCATGGATAACATCGCAAATAATCGAATGAACTGTTTTACCTTAGATCATCATTAGATATACAGTTCAATCCTTTCGCAGAACGCAGAACATTGTTAGTTTGATGGGTGAAGCACTAATGCTTTTCATATTCCCCTTTGTCTGTGAAAGAGATTCTTTGAGTAGAGTGTTATTGAGCTCTAGGCTCGCCCTGTGAGGGCGTTGAGATTAGCTGCATTCAGCTGAGCATAAGATTAATTCGGGTCTTTTATATTTGTAGTATACCGCTTCATTGTAATCCGAAGTTTGTTTGATCAGTCGGTTTGGATGATACCTTGCTTTGATGAAGAACTTTTCTGCTAGATTGGAGGAAATATAAGGAGAAAGGAGGAAATATAAGGAATACTGACTTTTCTGTGAATCTGGGAGTTTCTTATGAACCATGGGCCATCCAGAATCTTCCTCAGGCATTTGTTCTGTATCCTTTGCAGTTTTTGAATATTTGTATTCGAGGTATGGCTCTAAGCAGGAGATGCATAAGTGATGACTGGGCTTATGACCATCTTATATATAAATAGTTTGTTACGTACATCCAGCGTGCTTCTTCTGTTGATCATGGGAGTAGAGTTTCGCGATTGCTCTAGATGTCTTCGAGCCAATGTGTTTTATATGATTGTTGAATTTAATTTTTTTTTGTCAAGTATTATGCTTTGGTATTTAACTTCAGTCTGCCATGGAATCTTGACTCCTAATAGGTGTATGTCCTTCTTGCTCTGGCCTTCTTTTTGGAAACATTATAACTGTACTTTTTTGGGGGGTTTACTGGAATCCTCCAGTCCATCAACCACTTTTCTAGTATATGAATACTGCTTTGGAGTCTGTTAATTGCCAGTCGGGGGATGAGTGATCTTGCTCTCGTAGAGCGGTGTCATCTGCACATATAGTGCAGTGATGGTTGTACTAGGGTTTGGGGAAATGTCAGCTATGTAAATTGGAAATAACATGGGGGGGGCTGAGGAACACCGGCAAGGATTTTGCATCTAGTTGATGCGATTTCATTTATTTTCACATGCATAAATCTGTCTTTGAGGTATGCATCTATTATTTTTTATTAGCTTAATTGGTAGGTTGAATTCTATGAGTTTATAAAGCAGGCCCTGGTGCCACATCTTGTTAAAAGCCTTTGCAACATCTATCTATGAAGACTGCAGCTGTATGGAGGTTCCAATTGTAGCCTTTTGTGATTTGCTCAACCAGTCTATGTATCTGTTTTACAGTATTATGGTCTTTATGGAATGCGAATTGCTCGTTTGGAATAATTCCTAACTTGTCCGTTTCAGATTGAAGCCTTGTGAGTATAACTTTTTCAGTGACCTTACCAAGACAGGGCAGAAGGCTGATAGGTCTGTAGCTTTCTGGGAGTTTGGGGTTCTTTCCAATCTTATTGATAGGGATAATGTCGGCAGTCTTCCTGGTTGTGGGAAAGTGCTGCAATCTGAGAGCAGTGTTGATTATATTGACTAAATGAATTATAGCTTTTCTGGGTAGTAATTTGATTATTCTGTTGGTGATGCCATCTGGACCTGGAGCCTTTTTTTTTGTTCAGATGGACTTATTTCTCCTGGAGACGTAGGTGTGATAGGTTCAGAATTCTTCTTTTGTTGTTTTAAGACTTGCTTGACATGTGGTGAATTTTGTAGATAAGGTTGATGTTTAAATTTTCATAAGGGATTACATGGGTTTCCAAGTTGTCTATTAGAGGAGCTTCTGCTTTTTCTTTGACAGTGTGAGCATCTTTTGAAGCTCACCAAAACTCTTCTTTTGATTTTGAAGAACTTCACGGACTTGCCGATTTAATCAGTTCAGTATTATTTTATCTTGTGGGGCTCTTGTGTTGCGGTATATTTTGCAAGCTTTGTTTTCTTGCTCCTATTTGGTCCATGATTTCCACGCGGATCCGGCTGATCGGGTGAAAGACTGTAGTTTGGTAATTGAATTTATTGCTTTTTTTGATTTGACTGGTTAGATTGTTTACAGCAAAGTCTATCTCCTCTTTATTGTGAATAACAGGGGCTGGGCCGATGTGCTCTGGGAGAATTCTAGAGAGTTTGTGTCCCAAGGTATAAATGAGTGCGGAGGAGTCAGTTGATCGAGTGTACCCATCTTAAGCAGGATGGAGTTGTGGTTGGAAGATAGTTAATTTAGTATTTCCAGCTGATACTGGTATCTAATGTTCCTGAGGATGACTATGTCAAGTGCAACTGAGCTTCCAGCTGGGCTGTGATGAGTGGGAACCGTAGGTCTGGCTATAACTATTGAGTTTTGAGTTGAGTAATTGTTTAGTGTACGACCTTTATTGTTGATTGTAGAACTGAACCAAGCTGTGTGTTTCGCATTGAAATCTCCAGCCATATTAATGAAGTCAGTAGAGTCGAGAATGGAATCCAAATAAGATGCCAACAGTGGGATGCTAGGTGAGTTGTACGCGGCGTAGATTTTGACGCTGCCGGTATTGTTAGTATGAATTTAAATACCTGCTATCTCAAGGTTCTTGGTTTAGCTGTCAGTATGGATTGGGTTTCTAGATAGAATCTCTTTCTTGAAGATGGTGAGTAGCTTGCTTTGACGAATTCCTGCAGCATGGTGGCAAGAGAAGCAGTTAGAACTGATGGTAAGTTGGAGCTTGCTTGCTCATGAGATGAAGGAATCTGATCTCGAACCACTTTCGGTCATAGATGAAGATCGCATGCCTTCCTGTGATGATGAAGGTGGGGTATTTCGAACAGGAGGGCAACCTGCTTAGTTGGGTTTGGTGTCATTACATGGGGGAGCAGGATTCACTCTTGCTGACCTATGATTTTTTGGGTGAAAAAGGCACCCCTTGCAGATTGCGGGGTGAGGTCCTTTACATTTAGCAAAACAGGCAGATGTAGTTCTTGGCTTGGTGAAGGAGTGGTCTGGTGTCCTTCGCCACATTTTAGACATCTGTAGGCTGTTCTGCACAAATTTTGGACATGCCCAAACTTTTGGCATCTATGGCATTCACCTGCTGATGCCCTTTTGCTTAGAGGCTCAGTTGTAATTTTGATCCTGCAGATATCTGTCACTTTGTATATCCTTTTCTGGGTGTTGCTGATTTCTACTAGTACTAAAGGCATTGGCATTTTGTCATATCTCAGCATTCTGCTATGTTTGATTGGGATAAGTCCTTGACTGATGTGGTTTGCAGTGACCTCATCTGTTGTGATGCCGTCGGCAACCCCTCTGAGAACCACTTTAAGATTTTTCTCGCTTGCTAATGCGAAGGTGTGGAAGGGCAATTTGGAATTGTCCAGCATTATTGTCATTTTGCGATAATCTGAGATGATAGCAGAATGAATCTTAACTCTCTTGGCTGTATTTCTGGCCCTCTAGAAGTTGATGTTTTGTTCATCGATGGTTCATGAAACTGATGTCTAATTTTCTTTATCTCGGAGGATCATTGGTGGGACATTTTCCTTTTTGTCTTCCGAAACTTTTGGTGTTAAATCTTCTTGCATAAGATCTTCAGATGTCCTCCATCTTTTGGTTGCCTGTGCACTCTGGGAATCGATCTGTCGAGGGTTCTTTGGCAATGAGACCATTGCGAATTCACCCACTGTATCCTCATCCTCTCCTTTTTGATCATTGACCTGGAGGACTTGATCATTGACCCGAAATTTATTATAACATATTACACAGACTGTTCATACCTTATTTACTGACATAATAAATTACTTGTTTATATTGGCTGTTGGGGAGGGCGTGTTGTTTACCACTGCAAGCGAGTTACCTTTGCCTGAAATGAATGTATTTAATTTTTTTTTTATGTGCGAGATATATGCCAAACTTTTTAATTTCTTTTTTCGAAAAGTAAAATCAGGGGTGAGAGTTATATGAGAGGGCGAGTTATATTCGAGTAAGTATGATATTTCAACTATGGATAAGTACACTGGTACCTTCTTTAAACGAAAAAATACCATGGATGAAAGTGATAATACTAAACGCGACTGTAATAACAGTTTGTCTGTAGTTTCCGAAGAAAGGTCTGTAAGGAATCTCAGAAACAGAATTATCATCAGTTGCAATGCGATAATATTAATATGCTGAATGAACGGAAAGATTTGCTGACTTTCTGCTCACTCGACTAGTGGATCGCATTCAAAGGTAAATACAATTGGTTATTTTGTAGGAACATTTTTCTGTTTTGTGACTTTTCTTCTTTTACGGAAATTATGCCTATATTATTGTGTTATTATTCAACAATTGTTTACGGTTTAGAATGTGTATATATAAAATTAATATCAACAGTCGCCTGATGACGAACGCAGGATGAAAGGGCCCCGAAAATTTTTCGTTGAGAATTTAACCACTGGCTTGAACAATATCATATGCGATGTCCATAATGGGATACAGAGTGCCTTGGTAGATATACTTGTTGTTCAGTGATGCCTGTTTAGGGAATTCTCTATGCTTCTAGCCTACTATCAGGTCCTGTAGATCATGCATAACCCTACTAGCTAAGTAACACAAGTTTGTAATGCCCTAATAAAAAGGGAAAGGAGAGTCAAGAACTCACTTGGTCACTCTGTGACCAAGTCAGTTCTTGACTACTTCCCTAAAATAACATAAATCCACCTAAATACCATATATCCACCTACTTCCCTAAAATACCATAAATCCACCTCTAGTCTTTTCAGGTGAAACCTACATGCCCATCAGACCTCGTGCATTTTTCATGCAAAGGGGGAGACAGTAAGAATCAAACTATGTCAGCGCCAGTGCAATGTGAGATTCCCGAAAAATCTTATATGAAATCTAATCGGGCTCAATCTAAATTAACACGTATGTTCTCGTCAAAAGTCCAAGCAGAACTCAGTGCAATACTTTACTCTTTTATTTTTCTTCTCTTTTTGGCATTTTTTACTCTTTCTTTGTTTATCTATTATTTATTTATTTCATTCGTTTTTTTTTAATGATGGCCAATAATAAAAGAAAGTTCAGGTGTATCATAAAAGTTGGATTATAAAATAAAAAAAATCAGCTAATGCCTATTTGTTCCCGTATAGGGAGTAGGCGTGGCGTTTACCCTATCTAACTTTTGGAGATTGAGGGGGAAGTTCAATCTCCAGTGGTAGCCAATCAGAGAGATAGCTGGCCCAAGGCTATCACTGATTCATCGGTAAGCAGTGAAGAAGGCGGCAAGTTAGTGCTGCGATCTCGTGGTCCCTAACCCTAACACAATATATATATTTTTTTTTAATGTCTGAAAATAATGTGGGTTCGACGGTCGATTTTCTTCAGTTTATGGGACGAAAAACCAGAGTTTCCGGGAGGAAAAACCCGCTAGCCCGTGCGAGAGATCGACTAACTCGGGAACAGGTCGAAAAAAGGCTTAGAAAAATTTCCTCTAGTTGGTGACTAGATTTCAACCACTAAATCTTTTCTTCGTGCGGTAGAGTGCAAACGCCACTTCTACTGAGTTACATAGGCCTTTAAATCAGACATTGAAAAAAAAATAAATAAATAAAAGAATTAAAAAAAATGAAATATATTATTATTATTGTTGTTGTAGTAATATATATATATGTTGTTATAATATATATATATATATATATATATATATATATATTATAATACATCTTATATTATATATTATTATATTTTTTTCTTTTTTTTTTTTTCTAAGCTTAGAAAAATTTCTTAGAAAGAAATTTTTCTAAGCCTTTTTTCCACCTATTCCAGAGTTAGTCGATCTCTGGCACAGGCAAGAGGGATTTTTCGTCCCGTAAACTCAAGAAAATCGACCGTGGAACCCACATTATTTCAGACATTAAATACGAGTGTTAGGGTTAGGGACCACGAGTTGGCGGCACCTGTAGAGCCGTCTTTCTTCACTGCATGCTGGTTAATTAGTTATAGTCTTGGGGAAAGCTATCTCTTATTGGGTACCAGTGGAGATTGAACTGCCCACTCAGTCTCCAAAAGTTAGATAGGGCTAAATATATATATATATATATATATATATATATATATATATATCAAATAATCAGCTAATGCCTTTTTATTTCCATATATACAGGAAGTAGGCAAAGCCGTTTTTAGCTTTATCTAACTTTTTTGGTGAATGAGTGGGCAGTTCAATCTCCACTGGTACCCAATCAGAGATAGCTTGCCCAAGGCTATCACTAATTAAGAGGCACGCAGTGAAGAGAGACGGCTCTACAGGTGCCGCCATCTCGTGGTCCCTAACCCTGACACTCGTATTTAATGTCTGAAATAATGTGGGTTCTACGGTCGATTTTCTTGAGTTTACGGGAGGAAAAAATCCTCTTGCCCGTGCCAGAGAACGACTAACTCCGGAACCGGTCGAAAAAAAGCTTAGACAAATTTCCTCCAGTCGCCGACTCGACTCGAAATGAAGTCTTCCTTCCTGCGACTAAGCGCCGTGGTATGCAAACGCCACATCCACTGAGCTACACAGGCTTCATATATATATTATAATAAATATTATAGCCTGTGTAGCTCAGTAGAAGTAACAGACCCAAGAAGATAGGACTCAGGATAAGAAAACAATGTTACAGGAAAGTATTCAGACAAATACTCATCCTGTGACAGAAACTACTGAGAAAAATGAAGAGAAAACCGAAGCCGAATAGGATAAAAGTTATTATCATATTCGGCTTCGGTTTTCCAAGATACACCAAAAGATGATACCACAGATGAACTTGAAACAATAATGAAAAATGAAGAAAGCTTTAAAAATCAAACTATAAAATACATGGAAATAGAATCTGAACAAGAGATTGAGAAAAATTGAGAAAAAAGACGAAAGTGTTAAAAAACAAAACACAAAATGCATAACAACTGTGGAGACAGAAATCTGAACAGGAAAAGGAAATGGAAATAAGTCAAATACATGGAAATAGAATCTGAACAAGAGATTGAGAAAAATTGAGAAAAAAGACGAAAGTGTTAAAAAACAAAACACAAAATGCATAACAACTGTGGAGGCAGAATCTGAACAGGAAAAGGAAATGGAAATAAGTCAAATTAAGAAAAATGAAGAAACAAAGAGGGTTCTGGAAACTGGTATCATGAAAATGCAAAGAGAAGTAAATCATATATCCCCAGTGGAAACGAATGGCACTTGTGACCCAAAACAGAGAAGGATGAAAATAAAAGTCACTCCAAGATATCACAAGAACAGGAAATAAAAAAAGAGCAAATAAGAAAAAATAAATCTGTACAAATAATAATATAAACAACACACAGCATGAAAATGATAAGCCTAAATTGTAATGGTCTAAATCATAAGGATACTCAAAATTTACTAGTAAATCAAATATTTAAATCCTTTCCAGATATTATAATGCTACAAGAAACAAAATTTGCTCTATAGAACCCATTCAATTTGAAAAAAGAATAACTGCCCATTATATCCTAACCCACGATTCTGCAAGTAATAGTAATAGTGATGGACTGATAACTCTAATAAAACGCACCCCAAATATTCGGTTACTTTCTCATGAGGTACCCATAAGGCATAAAGTTTTTGAAACTGATATAGTAGTAGTAGGAAAAAAAGTATCCACATTTATTAATGTATATGGACCAACAAAACCTGCAGAAAAAAATTTGGAAACAAATGAAACATCATCTATTGCAAAAAACCTTTGCCATAGTTGCAGGCGACTTGCATTTTATAGAAAATAAGTTAAAAGACCAAGAGAAAATAACTGAAGTACCACAGAAGGAATACACTAACATCTTTAAAGATTGTGGACTTCCTGATGGTTTCAGGTTTTTATATCCGATGAAAAAAGAATTCACCCACTTCGCTCCGGGCAATGCATCTGGAATAGACAGAATTTATCTTCCAACCTATCGAGGAATAACCGTAAAGAATGTTAAACATACTCCATTCGTATTCAATGATCACTATATAGTAGAGGCTAAACTTCAGTATTCGCAAAAAGAAAAACTAAAAACATTTATTAATCGGAGCTCTCCATTACGGAAATTCAATGAAAAGCTCTCAGAGGAAAGTTAATTTAATACGGAAGTAGAAAATATAATAGTAGAAGCTGAAAAATATGAAAACGCAATTATTGCGTGGGAAATATTTAAATTAAACATCAAAAAGGCAGCTATCCGAATAGGAAGTAAAATAAAGAATTAGCAAAAGAGAGAACAAGAAGAAGCTCTTAAAAAGTTATATAGCTTATACTACTCAGACAGAACAAACAGACAAATGAAAGCGGAAATAAACCAATTAAAAAATAAAAGAAAAGAATTACAATACAAGGAAATAGAAGGTGCACGGTTACGAGCGCGTTTAAAAACTGTAGAAAATGATGAAGGCAAAACATCCACTGCCTGTCTATTTGAAAGAGACAGCAACGAAAGAAGAAGGATAAAGGTTCTGCATTATGAAGCGGAAACATTTCAAGAAGATGCAGACTTACTGAGGGTTTCCTACAAACAGTTTACAGCTCTATTCACAGGAAAAGAGAGTGATACCACTGAACGAAATAAATTCGTGTCATTTCTACCCAAGATAACTAAAACGGAGGCTGAAGAGATTGATGCCCCCATTACAATATCTGAATCCAAAAATACAATAAAGCATCTCCCGAAAGGAAAATCTGCCGGAGCAGATGGTTTAACTGGCGAATTTTACAAAAGATACTTTCAAAAGTTTGAAAACTTGTTTATGAGAATGACTAAACAAATGTTAGAAACACAGGCAAAACCAGAAAACTTCAACGGTGGATACATCACATTAATACCAAAAGTTTCCGATTCAGAAAAACTGAAGGATATAAATAAATGGAGAGGTATAACATTGTTAAACACTGACTATAAAATAATCTCAAAAATCCTCGCAAACAATACAGTGATGTCTACCGAAACTTGTATGGCCTAATCAAGCATGTGCAGTTAGAAAAGAAAGAAATATAACAGATACCATAACACATCTTAGATGTATATACGAATACTATAAACTGACCAACAGACCATGCATATTACTAAGTTTAGATATCGAAAGAACTTTTGACACAGTGAGTCATGAATACATCTTTGAAATAGCAAAAGTATTAGGATTTGGAGCAAACTTTAGGAACTGGTTAAAAATATTTTATGAAAATGCACAAAGTCATATAATCATAAATAAAAAAACTCTCTGCACCTGTCCAAATCAATTGTTCCGTACGAACAAGGGGCCCATCTCTCTATGGCCCTCCTTGTATTAGCAATCGGACCACTAATCAGAGCAATAAACACAAATAAACAAATTCAAGGAACAAATATTCATGAAGAAAGCGAAGCAAAATTGCTAGCTTATGCAGACGACATAACACTCACACTAGAAAATGAAAAATCCGTGGAGGAAACAATAAAAATATTGGACTCCTTTGCAAAGGCTTCATCTCTTAGGGTGAACGTGGCAAAGTCCTGCTGTTTGGTGGTTGGTGACTGGAAGAAGGAATCAAAAATACCGGCTGGAATGTTGAGAAAAAACTACTTGCCAGTATTAGGAATAAAAATCGCAGGTATAGACACACATGTAGATCAATGGAAAGAGTTGTATGAAGCCATATTTAAAAAAATTAATAATATGCGAAATAGACACCTTTCCGTGAGAGGCAAAGCTAGAATTTGCATTATGTACTTAGCCTCCAGACTGTGGTGCAAAATACATAACATTCCATACCATGGACAGTGGGCAGATAAAATTCACAGGCTCTTTGCAACATACATATAGGGTTCATAATATGAACCAATGCATCGTACAACACTTTTTCACGAAACAGAAGCTGGAGATCTCGGCCTAGTTAACATACACCTAAAGAACTTGGTTATCAGAGCCATAACTGCAGCGAAAGCACATAATAAATCATTCCATGGATATGCAATTGCTTTTCTACCAAAGTGCCTCCCTGACAAGGTCATCAGCTCTCTTCCTTCGATCAAAAAGAGACCACCCACAATGCTCACCGAAATGGCTGAAGAATACCGGTTTATAGAAAAAAATTGCGGCATTGAGAAATTGCTATATACGAAAAATAGCAATAAATGCAAAACTAACTAGAACCATTTTTCCAATACCACAGCATCGGGAACAAATAAGAGGGGAAATCAAACTAAGTTCAGTGTTAAACAATATATTTCGTCTTCTAAGAAATTCGTTCTACAAAACCTTTTTCTTTAAAGTTCATCATGCATGTTTACCAATCAAAATGTGGGTTGTAGCAAAAGGAATACCACTAGATGGTCTTGCAACCTGTCAACTCTGTAAACAGCCAGAAACACTTTATCACATGATGATTTATTGTAAAAAAGCAGAAGACATCCGGAGTCTTGTGAAACAATGGATGTCACAGAATCAAATAATTAATGAAAATCTAATATTTTAGCTAAATGAGAAAAATAATATCTAATAAAAATAAAAATAATTATCATAACAATGTATACTATCTGGACATGAAGGTGTGACCATATGCATGACAGATCAGGTGGTGAAAACATCCAAACAAAATTCAATAGATATTTGCAAGATGTCATGAGGAATTCTATCCAATTGAAAAGGATGAACGCAGAAGAATGGGAGTCCTTGAGAATTCACTTGCATCAAAGTAACTACTGCTACCCTTCAGATAGCTGAACAGGAAAAACATTCACAATTGTGTATATATGTAGTCTTTCTTCTGGTGTTTGGGAGAGGGACAGGGCATCAATTTTCAGGAATGCTAAGCGAACTTTAAGGACTCGAAATATGTAATCAAATAATGGTGTGGTAAAATAGCTAACAATTAAAATTGTTAATAACAGTAATACAAAAGTATTAAGAGATAAACCTAAATGTAACTAATTGAAATGTCATGTAACTGATCCCTGTTAAAGACAATGAAAATTAGCAAATGGTAACACCCTTAAGGAGGTTAAAGCATATGCAAACATATGATGAATATATCTATCAATGATGTATCTATTTTGCTTCTGTGTATTTATTTTTATTTGTATAATAACAGTAATACAAAGATATTAAGAGATAAACCTGAATGTAATAATTGAAATGTCATGTAACTGATCCCTGTTAAAGACTATGAGAAGTAAATTCACAAAACGTTGTAGTTGTATTTGAAGCTGTTCTTTCATTTGTTGCATTGTTGGGAGAGTGCGTGCTTGCTGCATCACGTGAATGCCAGTACATGATTACAGCTGAATGACTATCCGGGAGGTTGTAGCTTAAGTTGTTATTTAGATGAACAGGATTGAAGATGATTTCTCTCGATTCCACAATTTTTCTCTCTATTTCGTCACTGCAACGGAAGATGTTTGTAGATTTTTCCCAGCAGACTTTGTGACTTTGGTTATCATCATTAGGATTAGCCGAGAAGAGGATATGACTTGATAATGCACTTGCTCGCTGTCTCTTGTAAGTAATGTCTCTCATGTGTTCTTCCATACGCATTTCGACAGATTTGTCTGTCTGCCCGAAATAAGGAATATCGCAGTCACATAATATTTTATATACGCCAGGGTATTTGAGTTGATGATGACAACAACAACTGAATTATCCCGAAACGTCCGTTTATCTCTACGCTCTCTCCATCCGTTAATTCCTCGCATATATGGTGTTCCTAAAATCCACAAAGAGAACACCCCATTACGCCCAATTGTAGAAGGTATCGATTCTCCTACATACAATCTTTCAAAATACCTTGCCAAATACCTCAAAAGTTTTTCAGGGAAATCACCTTCCTTTATCAAGAACACTACAGAATTTGTTACATACATCAATGATATTACAGTTGATGAAAATGACATCATGGCTAGCTTGGACATAATTTCTTTGTTCACTAATGTCCCAACAGATGAAGTCCTAACATTACTCAAGGACAAGATATCCAAAAAAATGTTAGCCTTGCTTACACATTGCATCAGGTCCGGTTACTTCAAATTTCAAGATAATATATATAAACAAAATCATGGACTGGCTATGGGTAATCCTTTATCTCCTGTTCTTGCAAATATTTACTTAGAACATTTTGAAACCAAGGCTATCTCTTACTTTATTTTAACACCTAAAGTTTGGAAACGTTATGTGGAGAAACGTCATTCTCCAGACAATGAAGACATCATTGGCTCCAGACAATGATGTCTTCATTGTCTGGAGCCATGGACATGAATCCCTTATGGTTTTCCTCGAACATCTCAATAGCCGACATCAAAGTATTAAGTTTACTGCTGAGCTTGAAACGGATAATTCCTTGCCTTTTCTTGATGTCAAACTGACTCGCTCTTCTGCTGGTAAACTAAAAATATCGATATATAGAAAACCCACACATACCAACAGATATCTGCACAGTCAATCCCATCATTTCCCTCCTCATAAGCTTAGAATAATTTCCACCTTGGGACATAGAGCTTGTTCTCTTCTTGATGATCCAAATGAACTGCTTACAGAAATAAACCATCTGAAAACTTCTTTCGAAGTTAATGGATATTCCAAGAAAATCATTAACAAATTCCTTCTTAATCCTCCCAGACATCACTCAGAAGAAACAAATAGATTCAAAAGCAATATATCTATTCCTTACATAAGTACTGTTTCACATAAATTAGCAAAAGTTCTAAAAAAATACAATATCAGAACCTTGTTCACTCCACTTTCAAAGATCCGTTCCTTAATTAGCCACCCCAAACCTTGTCATCATCAACTCAAATACCCTGGCGTATATAAAATATTATGTGACTGCCATATTCCTTATTTCGGGCAGACAGACAAATCTGTCGAAATGCGTATGGAAGAACACATGAGAGACATTATTTACAAGAGACAGCGAGCAAGTGCATTATCAAGTCATATCCTCTTCTCGGCTAATCCTAATGATTATAACCAAAGTCACAAAGTCTGCTGGGAAAAATCTACAAACATCTTCCGTTGCAGTGACGAAATAGAGAGAAAAATTGTGGAATCGAGAGAAATCATCTTCAATCCTGTTCATCTAAATAACAACTTAAGCTACAACCTCCCGGATAGTCATTCAGCTGTAATCATGTACTGGCGTTCACGTGATGCAGCAAGCACGCACTCTCCCAACAAATGAAAGAACAGCTTCAAATACAACTACAACGTTTTAATGTTAATTATGTATAAAGACTGTCTGTGTTGTTCATAGTCTTTTAACCCTCAATGTTTAGTGTTTTTTCTTTTATAATGTCACCTGAAGAAGGCTGTTACAGGCCAAAACTAGTAGTGTGTTTATATTAAAACCTTTTTAATTAAATCTCGGTTCTAGTCATTCAATTTTTTTCATAAAAAAATATATATATATATATATATATATATATATATATTTGTGTGTGGTGATCAGCTTTTATTCGGTTGTTGTACATTTGAAAAAAATATAGATTTAATGACTATAAAACCGAGATAACATATAAAGATTTTAATGATAAATGCTATATGCCAAAACTAGTAATATTACTAGTTTTGGCATATAGCAGCCTTCTTCAGGTATTTATAAAGGAATACTAATAAACATTGAATTATCTAAACAAACTGGAAATTACAGGTACAAATTGCCTCACATAATCGATACATAAAAACGTTGTATTTTTTCAAGTTGTTCCAACTGGCGTGCCATTGTTTATTCAATTGTGCGTGCAGGTTCGCGTGAACGCCAATATTGAACAACTGCAGCATGGCTATCTGGGATGTTATAACTTAAATTGTTGTTTAAGTGGACCGGGTTCAGCAGGATTTCTCTTGATTCTACAATTTTCCTCTCAAACTCATCATCACAGCTAAAGATATTTTCTGATCTATTCCAGCAAACGGAGTGGCTTTGTTGGTCATCATTAGGATTATTTGAAAAAAGAACATGACTGGATAACGCAGTTGCATTAGATCTTTTGTAAGAGATGTCTCTCTTATGCACTTCTATCCGTTGTTCAATAGATTTGTTTGTTTGTCCAAAGTATGGGATATTGCAATTGCACCACAATTTATATACTCCAGTGTACTTAAGGTTGTGATGAGTAGGTTTTGTATGGCTGATTAGAGAACGGATTTTAGGAAGTGTGGTGAAGAAGGTCCTGATATTATATTTTTTAAGGACTTTAGCTATTTTTTGGAGACTGTGCTAATGTATGGCTAATGTATGCTACCTTTAAAATTAATAGTCTCTGTTGTGCACTGCCTATGAGTATCCAGAAGAAATTTCTTAATTGTTTTTTCAGAGTATCCATTTTGTTTAAAAATAAGAGTGAGATGATTCATTTCTTTTTGTAGTTCATTTTGTTCATTTAAGAGAGAATGTGCTCTGTGTCCTAAAGTAGATATACTGTAGTTCCAAGTTTTTGTGGTGGAAAATGATGAGAAAGATTATGCAGATATCTATTGGTATGCGTAGGTTTTCTGTACATAGAGATTTTTAATCTTTCAAAGCATCGTGTAAGCATAACATCCAAAAAAGGTAAGGAGTTATTATTTTCTAGATCAGCAGTAAATTTTATATTAGGATGTTGGATGTTTAGATGACGAAGAAAATCTGTGAGAGATGTGTGCCCGTGATTCCAAATAATGAATATATCATCAACATATCTTTTCCAAAATTTTGGTTTAAATGAGAAGGAAGATATGGCTTTCTTTTCAAAATCTTCAAGGAAGATGTTAGCTAGCACTGGGGACAAAGGATTGCCCATTGCCAGGCCTTGTTTTTGTTGGTAAATGGAGTCCTGATATCTGAAGTAACCAGAATGAATGAAATGCTTTAATAAAGTGAACATTTTTTTGGATAATTTGTCCTGTAGTAATGTAAGTACCTCGTCCGTAGGAACGTTAGTAAATAATGATATAATGTCAAAGCTAGCTAGAATGTAATTTTCATCGATGGGAATATCTTTAATATGAGAAACAAGATCTGTGGTGTTTTTGATGAAAGATGAAGATTTATTGGAGAAACACTTGAGGTACTTTGCTAAATATTTTGAAAGTTTATATGTAGGTGAATCAATTCCTTCCACAATTGGGCGAAGAGGGATGTTTTCTTTATGAATTTTGGGAGCTCCATAGATGCGTGGGATAAGAGGATGTAGAGAGCGTAATGAGAGGCGAACATTTAACTGGAATTAGGTTAAAAGAGTATGGCAGAAAGCTGCCACGATTTTGTGATCCCGAATCCTACCACTATACGTTATTCTATGAAATAAACTGAGATAATAAAATATAATGAAATGAGATATGAAATAAAATAAAATTGAAGAAACGTTTAAACCAGTTCCTCTAGTCAGCAACTAGAATCGAACTTAGAATAGATGAGAAAAGAATAGTATGCAACAGTCATTACCACGGGAACTAGTTTATTAAATCAATAATAAATTATTATTAGAAAACTAAATTAAATCTTCTTTAGTTGCCTCTTTCAAATTCACTCCCGCAGATAGGCAACCTCTTTATTAGTAGATTCCCTGGAAATCTACTAATAGGTCCTGCCCATCTGCATTCATGTGCTTTAGAGCAGTTCGAAATAACTTCAGCTTCACTCATCTTATTCTAGTATTTCTTATTCTATTCCTTTTTGTTATATTCGGCATAAAGAATATATATACTTCAAAGAAAATAATATTTACAGTATAAATACAGTGCTTTTACGTTAAGATGTATCGCTATTTGTTACAACCATATAATTTTGTGAAATTTACTTCTCATGGTCATTACTGTGTAAGTATGGCATGTTTCTCATGTATCATCTGAAATTCCTATAAACCATCCTGGTTTATATGCGAGTTCATTATTGGTTTTGTTTCTCTTTCATTTGACAACTGTTCTTACTGGAGTTGCAGGAAACGAGAGAACGGATCAATTGGCAAAAGAAGCGGCTAGAAGTTACCAAAAGTAACCGAAATCTGATATAAAAACACTTGCAGAAGAAAGAAGTCTGGACTTGTGGGAAGAAGAATGGAAAACATCAAAAAAACGGATCATCAACAAAAGAATTCTTTCCTAGCATCAGAAGCAGACTCCGGCTGAAAATACACGCCATTTCTTCAGGTTTAACCACGCTACTAACGGGGCATGGAAAACTAAGACACTACTTACACAGATTCCATATACTGAAATCACCATCATGTATTTGTAGTTCACAACTTCAACAGATTGTTGACCACACACTTTACGACTGCCTGGCTACTGAACTCCATACAGATGCCCATATTTCAACACGTCATTACTTCTGGAGATAAGTGACCAGTGTCAAAACAGAGACTTATCGAAAAGTATTACTCAGAACTAATTAAATTTGCCAATAAGATCAACTACCAGTCATTGTAAAGTAACATAAATTACTGATATTGTATGAATTATATAGTGTAAATATATGTGTATATAAAAATATAAATATAAATATAAATATGGATGTAAAAGTAATGTACATATAGATGTACAAATATAAATGTAAATATCAACATTGATACAAAATTGGAAATGTAAATATGAATACTGATACAAAATTGGAAATGTAAATGTTAATCAATACTTGGTAGCTACATGTAATATATGCATTGTATGCAATGGAGCATGTAGGAATAAATTACCTCCTGGTAGGGTTACTATTAGGAGGAAAATGCAAAACACACACACACACACACACACACACACACACACACACACACACACACACACACACACACACACACACACACACACACACACACACACACACACACACACACACACACACACACACACACACACACACACACACACACACACACACACACACACACAATCTACATATAGGCAGTTCTTCGTACGCAGCCAACTAGGCCACTGATATGGTTTTGTTAGGAAGTGAACTCATGAATTCCCATTCTTCTGCTTTCATCTTTTTCGAAAGGATAGAGTTTCTCATTGCATCTCGAACGTATTAATAGATATCTTTCAGAATATATTCACCACCTTTTTACATATACAGTCACACCAGTGGCGTAGCTGCGGGGAGGGGGGGGTCCTATCTGTGCAGCACTTTTCACTTGAGACAAATTTGTATTTTTCGACGATTCTTTTATTTATGTTAACTTAGTAATGTTTATTACTTAATTAATAATTAATTTTAACAAGTATACTCACAACTAAGATAAACGTAAATTAAGTGTTTTAATTTATTTCCCTATATGTCGTTTTGACTTTTTGTAAACTCAGGAACCACCCCAGGAAACAAAAGCTCTAGCTACGCCACTCAGTCACACACATGTATGTCCAACTAGTATACATACCTAAATTACTATGCTTGTTTGTACTCTATTTCGCATTTAACGAAAATATTTTCGCTAAATGAGAGTTGTTACTTTTTTGTTTATTATTGGAATCTGTGGCACCTATTGTTTCGCAAACCTCCAAATTTCTTCTGCCTTTTTACGTTATATTATGAAGTGGTATAATTTCCAGTTCTTTGGGAAAGTGACATCTTGCACCATCCAACAGAATGCCTTTTGCCACAACCCACATTTTGGTAGCACACATGCATTCTGCACTTTGAAGGAAAATATTTTTGTAGTTTCGATTTATGGGAAGTCAGAATGTATACTAGGGCTTAGTATGATCTGGCTTATTTTTCTGTTTTCAGTGCTGAGTTTTGTGGGCATATGGGAACGGCCGGTTTCATCATTAGGTGAACCTAGGCAATCGCCTATGGGCACCCAGACTTAGGGGAACCAGATTTTGCTACATATAAAACTAACAGGAACTCCTGTATTCTATAAAATTCATATATGTAAGCGTACCATTTCTTTACTGGACTTATATACACGTGCAGCAAACCTGGATAATATTCTGTCCACCTGCTGAAAGAACATGGATAAGAAGTGTAGTTTGACAGTCATGTCCATTAGAAGAGGCAATAATCCTTCACACTGAAAGAACACTTAACTAGATTACTTGTAGTATGTAGTAGTTATGTTCAGTTGCCTACAGCAAGAAACACAGTTGCTTGCCGTTTGTTCGGTAACCGGAATCTAAGTTATATCAGACTAAATACCTATGAGTTATATTCATTTTGCTGCTTGTTTTTATCGTATAATTATAATTTTTAATGCCAGCTCAAAATAAGAAATCCTTTCATACTTTCTTCACTTTATATTGTATCACTTTGGAAGATCAATGTCACTATCAATTTTTTGGCTAATTATTTTAATCACCAATACATTTTAAAATTCTCCCAGAACTTGATTGAAGATAATTATTTTTGTCAAACAATTATTTTATAAATTCATGAAAATCCGAATCTAAAAATGAATACAACCGCCATCTGTTCCTAATTAAGTTTTCTTTTTCATTCATAATCTTAGTTCGAAGGTTAGCTCACAGATTGCGCGAAGGTTCGCATTTTTAAATTTTGCTTTATAGAGAATCATATGTAAATCTTGAATCATATCATGTAACGCATAATTTTTATAAACTTAATCTGTAGGTTTTTGCATTTCAACTTTCTTGGTTTCCCCCAATCACTCCCTACAAATCGAAATAAACGGCAGTTATGAAGTCAACTGTTATATACATATTTTCGGTATTATGCGGCAATTTTGAAGTAGCGATATTTCCCTACACTACATGTTTCCTTCGAAACATGTGTAGGTGCATGCGTCAAAATGAAATTTTATTTCCAAAATTTTCATAGCAGAATTAATTCGCCTTTAATGGCTAATACCCTCCCAAAATTATCATCCCCCCACCCCTCACACACGAAAAAAATACTGCTAGACAGAGCCGGCGCTTGGGTCTTTGACGCCCGCATGCAATTTCTATCTAAGCACCCCTGTAATGATCCGGGAGTGTGTGGTTCTTTTACGATAATAAAAATTAAAATTATTTGAAATTTCTTAAATAAATTTTGATAGAACAGCCACACGTTGGTTCACTAAATATTACGAACTGGGAGTGTTGACTAGGTAGGATAATCATTTAAAACCCGTATATTCAAAACATTTCTCAAAAGTTAAAGCAAATTTTGATAAAGCTACTTCACTTTAATCGTTGAATATATACAGGGATTATAGCCTTCTCACCGATCCGAATCGCTAACAAAATTAAAATGAATTTTAATTAAAGTTAAAATTTATTTGAACTAAAGTTTAAAAAATTCTTGCATTTTACAAGTTACTAAATTCTTAATAACTTGTAATAATTTTTATAAGTGGAACTATCTTTTAGGAAATTAAAAGAAACTCAAGATAGATGAGAAAATAATAAAAGAATTTAGAAATAATTAGAACATTTAATAAGTATTCAAAAAATAATATCTTTACAGTATAACAGAAAATAAATTAAATTACATAAATATACTTGAAATTTTTTTATTAAAATTTCAAGGTTTTTGATTTCATATTCACAAAATTAGAAATAATGGTCTTAACGTCTAATTCTGCACATATATCATTTTCAATAGCTATTAACGCCAAACTAACAAGCCTTTTTTGTGGCATACTTGTTCTTAAGTAGGTTTTAATCAATTTCAACTTGGAAAAGGAATGTTCACTGCTCGCTACACTAACAGTTAAGGTTAATAGTATTCTTAAGCAATTGAAAAGTTAGGGAAAGATAAATTATTGGACACAATGAAATTAAGAATATTGAAAGGACTTTTGAATATTTAAATTATCCTTCCGAAAAATATCCTGTAAAGCACGTAACTCATCATATAGTTCTATTGCATTTACGTTTTTATTGTCGCAGTCCTTCAAGAGAATCTCTAAATCGTCGCAAATTTTTGATAAATCTTCGTTATTAATTTGTAGTAATCTATGCAAGAAATTGAAATGATCATAATATGTTTTTAGTTGTTCAAAATGTTCTATTAACGAACACATTGCAACGTCTAGAAGTGTATGAAACACATTCACTCTAAATTTATCTTCTGGCGATTGTGGTGATTCGTCATGATGCTCATAGTCAAATTGTCGTGTCTTCTTTTGTCGTCGAACTTCTGTACCAGTTTTAAATTCTTGTTCTCCATCCACCTCTTCACTCAGTTATTTTGCTGTTTTTAGAACTTCTTTAAAATTTGTATCTGATCGATACTCTTGTAAGAATATTTTTAAGTTTGTTCATATTTTTGTCTTGAAGCATTTTACTCACAGGGTTTATTCTGTTAAGTAAATCATACCAAGTTATAAGTGAGCAAATAAATTTGTAGTCCTTTATTTTAGCACATAATGTTTGTGCTTCATGCTGAGTTTCTTTATTAAAATTTCAAAAAAGTGCATCATAAATTTCTCCTAACTGATATCGTAGAAGGTGGATTGCATTCATTTTACTTTCCCATCGTGTTTCTAATGGCTGTTTCAATGTTATTTTTTACGAACTTTAAAAGGATTGCCCAACGTTTGTAAGAGAATGAAATGAATTGTATATTTCTTGAATAATTGCAAAGAAACTAATTGTATCTGCATTCACTTTGGCTGCATCGTCAATGACTAAATTTCGAGTATGAGCAGCACATGACGTAAAAAACTAGAGGATTTTTGTTCAAAAGCAAATTTTGGAACCCATATTTGCCCCATTGTCATACCCTTGACCTCGCATGTCTTCAATGAGAATATTCCATTTTTCCAGTTCCATTATTGTTGCACATAAACCATGTCCTGTGGAATCTGATATATCTGCAAAACCTAAAACGTTTTCCCTGATCTTGACAATTCAATTGTCACAGGAAACAAAGCGAATAGTAATGGTCATTTGTTTTGTTTTACTTGCATCAGGTGTGCAGTCTAAAATTATAGAATATTATTTAGATTTTAGAATTGATAATAAAATTGTATCCTTGATTGCGTTACTTAAAGTTTCTAATATTTCATTTTGACTGTCTTTACTCAAATAATGTACTCTATTGTTTCGTTGTATGACCCTTTCAAGATGATTTTCCATAACAGGATCAAACTTCACAAACAGTTTGACTAATTTTAAGAAATTGCCGTTATTCCTTTCATATAATTTATCAGATGATCCGCGAAAAGCTAAATTTTGGCTACCAAGGAATTTTATAATTTCAATCAAGCGTTCTAAAACACTCGTCCAATGTTTCTTTTCCATTTCATAAATGTGAGTCTGGCAATCAATAGTAGTTTTATTTTTTACATTTTTATCAAGTTCCTCCCATTTTAAGAAATTTTTCACGTGAGTTAAACTACTCTCATGTCTATGTAAAGTTGTACTTACATTTCTCCAATTGTTATAACCCTCTACAAGACTCAGTGGGTGATTCAGTTGATTCAGTAGGTGCGACAAGTTTGCAACAGAAGCAAAAAACAGAATTTAAAGTTTCGGAATAAATGAGCCATGTTGTTTGCACGAGCTCCTGTTTTCCATTTTTCTATTATAATGCGTGTCGCCAAATTTACGACCATATGTATCTCTGGGATATATCATATTTTTCTTTTGAACAGGCCCCATTTCAATTAAAGCAACTCGTAATTTTTCATCAATATTTCCCCGTTCACTTGGATCTTCTAAATTCACAGAGACTAACAATGTGTTAGTTTCATGGTCAACTACAACTAAATCTTGTTGTAGTTGACTAAATCCTAACTATTTTTCACTTAAATCATGTTCAATTATCTTGTTCAATAGTTACAATAGTACCTTCATGCAAACTGGATGATGTGCACGGTTCTTCAACTCTGATTTCTGATGTATCGAGTTGGTTACAATCTGCATCAGAATATTTTAATATTTTAACAAATTTATTAACATCTGCTTCTTTTGCAGCATGACACTTACGATTTTGTGCACCAACCGAATAACTTTTTTTTAAATTTTTGATTCCATTTCTATTTTATACCCACAAGAAATTATTACACAACACGGCACAGAGACGAAATAATAGTCGGCACTGCGCTACTGTCAGTAGCCTCTGAGATGCATACCATATGACTGGTTAACTAGCAACAAATGTTTTGTATAAAAATTTGTTTTTGCACATAAAAACCGTTCATTGTTTCACTTTAGATAGACTGCAGTAGACAACATTCTGCAGGCAAGCATTTAGCCTGCTCTAGCTGCAAAATTGTAAACAGCCCGCATGCCTGCTACGATGGGGGTGAATGCCCGCTTCCGTCGGCCCTGCTGCTAGATAACATATGTGCACTTTCTTTTTGTTTCGTTATTTTTCCAAAGTAATTGTACTTGCAGTTAAATTTTTGATATTAAAAAGACTCACAATCGGAAACCCTGAGTAATGTTTAACATCATTTGTTGTTCATTAAAAAAAAAAATTCCTAAAATTGAAATGTGCAACTCATATAATTTTATTTTCAAGGAAAGAAAGCAAAATGTCATATTTATTTCAATAAATATTATTTAAAAAATATAAATATTTGATATACTATTTCCAATGAAAACAAACGTTTTGATTATTTATTTTTGCACATGTGAAATTCGTTTTTATTTGGGAAGAGACAAAATAAATAAATTATGCAGCAAAAAAGGGTCAAATATCGTAAGACAGTAAAGAAATTGGAAGTAATACAGTGCACATAAAGACAATAATCCGTTAATGGAGTGGGGGATTGCATTTTAACAGATAGAATGTTGATGAAGTTTCATCAGCATTCTACATTTTTATTAGGTCAATAGGATTTTGAGTGTATTTGCGAACAAATATATTCAACATAACTTAGCCAGTTTTGTTGTAAAAAGTGCCGCATTTGCAGAAATATTAGCAGCATAATAATAAAATAGCAAAATTCATAATGCTTCAGAATAATTTAATAATTTTGATAATACTAAAACAAGATGAGGCACATCTATAGAAATCTATTATTATTATTATTATTATTATTATTATTATTATTAGAGTCCTTTTAATTAAGACCTCTATAAATATATATTTAATAAATTGGTTGTATTTTTGTGTTTTTAAGAAAAAGAAACTAGTTTCATTTTGTCAAAGATGGTTTTCACTTCTGAACTACCTGGTCTATTGTTCTTATCAATATTACTAAATTCCAATCTACTTCTCTGGAAATTTACTCTTCGCAAATGTTTGACTTCTATTGACTAACCATTGAGTGACTCAGCAGTTTGATCCAGAGATTAAATATATGGTCAATTTAACCCATAACATTCTTAAGAATATTTCACCCTGTGATTTCCCAGAATCCTGTTAAGAAAGAACAGATAGCTGAGTATTGAACTTGCGATCATTTTGAAACATGTTCCTGAGACAACAGAGGTTTTTTTTGTGTGTTGCTGCTATTTGTATTAATTAGTTGGGCAATTTCTATATCACATAAACAGAGCATTTGATTTTCAAGTTTATTATTATTTATAAATTAAATGATTTTTCAGTTAATTTTTTGTGCATCAAGATTCTAGTTATTTTAGGATAAAATGTCGAGTAATAAGTGGATATCAGTGAGCATAGCAAGTTATCGTTACTATTCATTGTCTCTATGTTTTAACTAAAGCTGGAATTATTATGCTTATTATGCATGAATAATAAGCATATGTTTTAACTAAAGCTGGAATTATTATGCATGACTAATACACAACCCAGGGTTGTGTAGTAGTCATGCTTTCTGATGTGACTAATGTTTACACTAGTGTTAGGTAGCAAAGGTTTGTAATTGACCTCATGTGATGATGAGAACTAATTTGTTCGAATCACTTCCTTACATAGATGTATTGCAGTTTCTTCAAAGGTAAATATTCCCAGTATTATGTATTACTCAATATTTCTGTTGTGACTATTGTTTTCGAGGTGATACAGGAATTGATTACACTACTGATGGGTAGCAAAGGTTCGCAATTGGACCTTGTGTGAATGATGAGAACTAAGTTATTCATTGTCACATGTTGTCATTATTGATTTTCCATTGGTTCTGATTTTTTTATAAATAGACTAATGGGCTCGCTGGTTCAATTTGTCTTTCAAGTATTTGTAATAGTTGTATGAATTCAGAAGGTTGTAGTTCCAAGATGAGTTTAAAAAAAAAAAAAAAAAAAAAAAAAAAATATATATATATATATATATATATATATATATATATAGAGAGAGAGAGAGAGAGAGAGAGAGAGAGAGAGAGAGAGAGAGAGAGAGAGCCTGTGTAGCTCAGTGGATGTGCCGTTTGCACACACACGACGCTTGGCCGCACAAAGGAACACTTGGTTTCGAGTCTATTCGGCGACTAGAGGAAATTTTTCTAAGCCTTTTTTCGACCGGTTCCCGAGTTAGTCGATCTCTGGCATGGGGAAGTGGGTTTTTCCTCCCAGAAACTTGGGTTTTTCATTCCGTAAACTCAAGAAAATCGACCGTAGAACCCACAATATTTCAGACATTAAATATATTGTGTTAGGGTTAGGGACCACGAGATGGCAGCACATTTGAGCCATCTCTCTTCACTGTGTACTGCTTAATTAGTGATAGCTTTGGGCCATCTATCTCTGATTGGTACCAGTGGAGACTGAACTGCCCACTCAGTCTCCAAAAGTTAGATAGGGCTAAATGGCCTCGCCTACTCCCGTATATGGGAATAAAAAGGTGTTAGCTGATTTATATATATATATTTGATTGGGAAAAGATATTGAGTGTGGTTATTTAGTAATATTGTTTTAGTGAAACCATCGCGTAGTGTCAAAATTGCAAAAAACATCACGATGAGTAACATTTCATGAAAAAAGTTCAGACTGTTTTGTGTTTACGAAATGCCCATAAAACATTTTTTTATTTTTTATTTTTATTTTTTGGATGTTAGGATTTTTGGGAAAAATTCTGAGGGTTGATGTTTAGTAAAAGTGTGTTAGTGAAAGCCCCATGTAGTGTCGAAATTGCAAAAATCACCTTACGATGACATTGAGTTTTTTTATTTCTAAACGATATTTCTGAAATCTAGAAAGTAATTTTTGTTTTTTTTAATAGCAATCATCTGTTATTTGTTTTGTTGATGGTGATGGGAATAGAATCAATCATCACCCAATTTTTGTACAGGTTGATTTTGATGCAGAAAATGCTGGAGAAAATGAACAAAGCACAGGATGTGGTGGTAATCCTCATATGACAATCGCTGGTATGGCTGGAGGAAGTCGCAACCCCCCCCAAAAAAATTATATAATTCAGATTCAGTTTCTGGATGTGAAACTAAACTCTCTACTTCTGCTATTGAACCCTTGCTCTACAGGGACTTTTATACTGTTTCAGTGGCCCGAACATATAATTCTATCAACTATTAAACTCGTCAATTGGAATATCAAATACGATTTCGTGATCTTGAACTCTTTTCACCATAGTATTTTTTGGAAATATTTTCAGATATGCTTAATGAGATCATTCAGCATTTATCGCATTCAGGAACTTTTTCTCACGTTTGGCTGGGCATTAGTGCATCCAGTTTAGAAAGCAACATTAACTTACCATTCATGTTGCTTTCTGAACTAACTATCCAAAGGATAGTTCATGCTTTTTATGCTGTCACCCAATCGAAACGTGAGTTTCTTTTGGCAAATGATCTTGTTATTGATGTCGTACTGATTAACATCTGTAGCAATAATGGTGGAAGAACCAATGTGAAAAGAAAAATGCTGCTCAGCCTAGATAACTTTCTGAAAAAAAAACTGTTGTGGAAATTTCCAACAAAGACAATCTTTGCATGGCCCAAGCACTTGTTCTGGTTGTTTCTGCACACATTGATGATGCCCAAACATACAGACACTTGTGGTTAGATCATAAAAAGTTACAAAGAGGGCTTTAACTCTCCACAAATTTGCAGGGGTTCAGCTTGATTCTTGTGGTATTCCAGAGGCTGCTCTCTTTCAAAAGCATTTGACTCTGGAATACCAAATCGTAATTTTTTGGGAAGATGCTAATTTTTCTGTGGCGTTTCAGAGGCCAAATGCTAGTAAACAGATTTGTCTTTTATATCACAAATAGCATTATGATTTAGTGCATAGAGTGCCAGCTCTGTTTGGGGGTGTATCTATTATTGCCACACATGCATTCGAACATTCCCAGAGTCTAGCAGATTACAAATGCATAGATGTCTAAATGTATGCATTCATTGTTGCACAAACGCCATTCATAGTGTGCAGAACCTTCTTTTGTGTGAGTCATGGAATAGATTTTTCTATAGCAACGAATGTCTGAATTTGCACATACAAAATAATATTTGTTCAAAAGTCCATCATTGCAGACAGTATTTGGCTACTTTCTATACAGTTAAAAGCCACGACTGTCCACCTGAAAATTTCTGCATCCACTGCAAATTAATTCACCCAAAACAGATGTGCTTTGTGCAAAAATCGGAGGTCTCAAATAAACAAGTTTCTATGATTTTTTTGACACAGAAACTATAGCTAAAAATCATCATCATGTACCAATCTTATGTATAGCTGATTTGTTAGTACGAACGCAAGTTCTGGTGTGAAAACTGTGTGGGTCAATTCCTATACGAGCTGTTTTCTGTCAAGAATATCATGAAACGGGGACAAGGTGACAGGATCCTTCGGACTGTCAAACCAAAATACAAAAATGTACGTGTGATTGCACACAATTTTCATGGTTTTGATGGGTGCTTTATTTCGGAATATCTTTTTTTAAAAAATTTCCAACACTGTGTAGTGTTTGATGGATCGAAGATACTTGCTATCTATTATGACCCATTAAACATCGTATTTCTTGAGAGTTGTTCCTACATTAGTGTCACTCTTAGGAAACTGCCAGCCTTGTTCGATCTCCCAGAAGTTCGTAAGGGGTTTCTTTCCTCATAAGTTTCACACATCCAGTTCTCTGGATTATCGTGGAGTCATCCCCGAAAAATCATATTTCCAGCCAGAATTTATGAACAAAGAACGACTAGACACTGAATACTGTCTGAAAGTGGAACTTTTAGCTTACACAAAAGATGACGTGCATGTTTTGTGTGACAGTTGCAATACTTTTCACACTCTCTTCATACAGCTGATGCAGACTGATCCCTTTCTCCATGACATTACAACTGCAGAAGTATGTTTGAGAGTATTTCTCCAAAACTTTTTGAAACCTAACACTTTGGCCATACTTCCTGCTCGGTGTTACATAGGGGAAAACGTGCAAAGTCGAAAGGCTTTGGCTTGGCTCAAATAGCAAGAACAACAGAACAACATAACCATACAACATGCACATTCTGTTGGGGGAAAAGTCTGCATCAGACCTTATTTTGTCGATGGGAAATGTGGAAGCTTAATTTATGAATATTACGGATGCTTCTTCCATGGTTGTCAAATTTGCTACAGACCAAGTACATTCCAACCATACAGAAATGCAGACATGATTTCCCTTTTTGAGCAAATGAAGGATCGCGAAAACTAGTTTCGTAGCAAAGGATTCGACTTTATCTCTATTTGGGAATGCCAATTTAATGCAGAAATTTCTGAAAACACAGCCTTGAAAAACTTTATTGCTGCTCTTAATATTCCAGATCCCATTTGACCTCATAGTGCTCTACATGGTGGCAAAACCGACTTCCACAAAATGTATCACAAAATACAGTCAGAAGGGGAAATTATTCGCTATTTGGACTTCAATAGCCTTTATCCATAGGTAATGACATACCAGATATTTCCTATGGGGCATCCCGAAGTTATTATCGATAATTTCGACTATTCTCCTGGGGTGTACTTTGGTAGTATTTGTCATGTAAAAGTGGAAGCACCTACCAATCTCTTTTAACTGGTTTTGCCCATCACAGTTAACAAAAAATCAATCTTTCCCCTGTGTGGAAAGTGTGCTTCAGAAATGGCCCCATTATGCTCTCACACAGACCAATCATTTACAGGTTATTGGTGCACTCTAGAATTAGATTTAGCACATGCTTGCAGTTATAAAGTTATAGAATTTTATGAGGCGTGGCATTTTTCTCAAAAATTTGAAGGGGAAGAAAACTTCTTTGCTCACTACATTGATACCTTTCTGAAGCTGAAACAAAGCATCTGGATGGCCTGAAGATCAAAACCGACAGTCTTATCTGGATGAGTTTTTGCTAAGGGAAGGTGTTATGTTAAATAGTGAACACATTAGTAAAAACCCTGGTAAACATTCACTTGCTAAGCTTTGTTTGAATTCTCTATGGGGAATGCTTGGCATGAGAATGTTAAGAACTCAGACCCAGGTGATTTCCTCTTATGAAGACCTCGTAGAACTTTTTTTAGATAAGAGTAAAGTTATCCAAGATGCCAGGTTAGTTTCAGAAGAGCAAATGATGGTTGCCTATTCTTCTATTGAAGGCACTGAGCCTGAAAATAGGAAAGGGAATGCTGTCATCTCCTCATTTGTGGCTGCCTACAGTAGGATAGTTATATGAGGTCATGGAATCTTTGTAAAGACAGCTTTGATACACAGATACCGATTCTGTCATTTTCAATGAAAAGCCGAGCGATTACTCACCGTCCACTGGTCACTACCTTGGGGAGCTAGGCAACGAACTCGATGGTGATTTTATTGTTGAGTTTGTTACCACAGGCGTGAAATTTTATTCCTACAGAAGGCGGGGAGGGGGTAAGATTGTGACCAAATGCAAAGGCATTACTTTGAATTCTTGCATGGCCACTGAGATTAATCTGGAATATATGATAGCAGCAGTAAGGGGTGAGCCACAAAACATTCAAATTCCTGTACCATTTTCTGTCCATAGAGACAAATGGAACTATAAACTCAAAACGACCTCTGTAACAAAAAGATTTGGATACACTTTTGCAAAGCGCATAGTGTCAACAGACACATGCACTTTTTCCTATGGGTATTTTAAAGGATAATTCCTTACGCTCACATACCCCATAAGCAAAAGATGCTATTTATGGGACAGAAAACTAAACAACATTCTACCTGGTATGTAAAAATCCATGGTTGTTTCCCAACACGATAATTTGCAGTCGCCCTTCTCTTGTACAGTTTTCACTTCACTGTTATTGTTACTATTGTTCCACAATAGTTTTTTTTCCTTTCTTTCTTAGAATTTAAAAAGAAAAAATTCGTCTTGGCATGATCACATGGTGACTGTAATAAAAAAAAATCTTGATAGGGAGATTTTTTGATATTAAAAGCAAGTATCTATTTGTTTTTACATGATCTCTGATTATATAAAAATAATCGCAGTCTAATTATGTTATCATTTTCGATATGTTCATACATCCATTTACATGCATTAGTTCGGGAGCTATTCAGTCAGGAAAAACAACATTCGTCTTGTCTCTCATAGAACATTGTAATCAACTAATGAAACTGCCACCAGAGCGAATCGTTTACTGTTACAGTGAAAATCAAGATAAATTTATAAAATTTACCAATGTAGAATTCGTGAAAGGTTTGAAGTTACCTGAATTTGATTCTAATGTGAGAAATTTACTCATAATCGATGATTTGGTTCACCAGTCTAAGGACAGCATGGAAATAGCTGATGTTTCCATAAAAGGTTCACATCACCGTAACCTCAGTGTCATTGTACTGACACAAAATTTATTCTGTAAAGGTACACATTTTCGTACAATTCTCTCAATAGTCATTATGTTATTGCTTTTAAAAATCCCTGAGACTATTTACAGTTTTCTCATTTAGCTTCCCAAGTATTTCCAGGACAAACGAATGTGTTAGCTCAGATTTATAAAGATGCAACACAGGAACCTCACTCATATTTAGTTTTAAACTTTAGACAGGAAGCACTGATATTTTATGCTTAAGGTCGCGGATTTTCCCAGGAGAAGAACCCAATACAGTATTTATCCCTCAATGGCTGATAGACTCAAACGCTATGAATATCTCATCAAGTACTTATCTCACTCCTCTCCCAAACAAGCAAATGATGCTTTAAAACACTGCACTTCCAGCCAAATCACCACACCCTGTGAAATCTGCAAAAATGTTTTATGTGGAAATATACCACTAAAAAACAACCAGAAGTCAGGCCTACGAAGGAAAAAAAAATTATAAGAGCACTAAGTAACAAATCACTTTCCTTCATTACCAGAAGGAAACTGGTTTTACAGCATGGGGGAGCACTGTTCCCTTTATTAAGCGGTATCATTGTTCCTTTATTGAGTTCACTTAGAAAATGAATTTGTTTAAAAAATTTATGCTACTCCAATCACCAGAGGAGCGTGAACTGTACACACTCTATGATGAAATGAGTGCCATTTTAAAAATAAGAAATAAACATGCAGATGAAAATGTAAAAGCATATTTAAATGTTCTGCAAAAGTATTTAGGTTTGAAAAACCAAGAAACCAAGTGGCTCACACAGAAGGAGAGCAACAGCAACAGGAGAGCGACTGCTACATCCAGAACCTTCACTGAACTAACCGAATACCCAGAACCATTCCCATCAACCATCAATATCAGCCAGTCCCTGTGAGGAAAATGCTTCCACTCCAATCCCTCCCCGCAAGAGAGCTCGAAGAAGGAGTACCAAATTCATCTCTTTATCTCCCCGAAAGCTGCGTGGGAATAAGAAACTGGTGTGGAAAAAATGGTAAGTGAAAAAAACAATTTTTTTAAAAATTATTTTTTATTTTCAGCAAATGATCTGTAACAGCATAAGTTACTACAATATCATTTAACCACAAATCCTTAGAATAACATTTTCTAATAATATTTTGCATAGAAAGAACACGACATCTCAATATTAAAAAATATACACAATGCAAACCGCATGCGACAGATTCCTTAGCTTTTACAGCTATAGAATTATAATGCCATTTATTAGTGTTAATATTCAGAAAGTTAAAATATCCTTTTCTGGTGGACGACCGAAGTTATCGAAAAAATCACCGCGTTTGTCTTTAATATAGATAGCTAGCCAATGTTGTCCTGGCAACCAGGTCGGATCTGTGTTCACGACGAACATCGACTGTTGTTTTCTGATCGGATGTTGTGGCAATTCATCACGAGCACAAACTCCTAAACCCACTTTTCTTGTGGTGGGTTCTAACTCTAGTATGCTTACTAATTGTTCAGTGTTCATAGTCCAGTAACACAGAACGATCCTTTGTTACGGATAACGTACACTCAAAATCTGCATAAAGAACCACTGTGATGTTTTCAGGAAGAGGTTGAGCAAATTTAACTTCGAGTCGCACACTTCTACATCTTAACAGGCTGACATGGGGCAGGGGGCAATGGCACTTTGATCTGGCGATAAGTCAAATCCATAGAGAACGTTTCCCTTTACGTATTCTTCATAAGAAATGTCATTATCACAGTCTCTGTTCCACTTGTCTAGTGATGTGAACAGTGACATATAACATCTGCTGTAATGCTTTTCTTTGAAGTTCGGAGTCAAAGGTTGTGAGGGATACTGAATACTGTCAGCTGTCACCACAAGAAAATTCAGATTGAAATGATGAAAATTAAATGGATTTCTGTTGAAAGTGCCATTAAATCCGTCACTAGCGACCAGTCCAATAATTAATCTAGATGGTATTTCACCTAGATACAGATTGTCTCGTGTGGCATCTAACATACCCATGGGAATCAAAAATAAGACACTTGCACACGATTGATGGCATATACCATGTTTGACTTGTCTAACACAGACAGGTGAGCCAGTTGAATCTATGGATTTATTTTGACTTTGCGGACAAAAAAGCGTAGCCTCTTCAATTTGCACTTTAGCCTTAGTAAACAAAAACATTTGCAGTCAGTAAACAAAATTCGGGAGAACTGCGAACCATACGAACACGAACAGTAACGTTGATGATCAAGTACCGGTCTTGATGCATGATGCCAGCATGTATTCGCCCAAGCATCTCGACACTTTTCGATTGGTTAATTCGAGCATGTCGTTTACGCATCCCACATTCACTTTTGGTACACATATCACTAACATTAACCACATCATCTTTAACAAATAGTTCATTTGTCAGTTGACTGTTTATAGCATCGCTATCATAATTTAGTAGGTTTTCAATATAAGCCCTATAAGGATACCTGTCTGATGCCACATTCACTAGTTTATCTTGGAGAAAAAAAGTCAATTTGACTGAACAGGGAATGGAAAAAATTATTCACAACACCAGCAGGTTTATTACCATTGTCAGTGATGCGCACACGAACGAGTAGGTATGATTTTCCCAAATACAAGAATTCTTCTGATGTACCTGGTATGCAAAATTCCACAGGACCTCCACTGTCAGTACTGGATATTGGTTGGTAGGTGACATAAGAACTTCTTTCCACACACATGTTGACTTGACACGAGGGGGGGGGGGAAGATCTAACTCTGACATCATATCCTCAGCAAAAGATGTCATCTCGCTTGCACTTTTTAGTATTCGTTTTTTTCTTCTTGCTTCCTTGACCTCTCTGAAGTAATCGACACTGAGCGTTTTCAGCAATGGTTTTCCCAGCTTCTGATGCTCTGTTTATAAAGGCTCGACGTACAGGTACCCCTTCCAATACATCTCCTATCATATGCTGACCGGCTTTTAAGGCTTGACGACCGACAAATTGAGCTGCAGGTTTTAAACGTGGACTTATAAAGAAGAAGGCACTTCTGAAAATGCTACCTAATCCGTACCCACGCTGTATTGGGGGCCCCCGTAAACATTTGAGCGCCATCTGACTGCAATGTGTAATATCTGAGATAATCAGTCATCCTTCACTTGTCGGAACTGTAATTTAACTATTGTCTTGCCGCCACGAAGGTGGAACAACTCGCCACTGTCAGAACGAATTTCAATGCTAATTGAGTGAAATGTTTGTTTTCGTAACGGATAATAATCAGGTTGAGCAAAAACGAAGGAACACTTGGTGCTGCAGTGAACAACTCGTAAGAATGGTGCACGTGTATCACCAACTATCTGTTCTTGGATTAAATCAGAATAACCAAAATATGCGGTTTATATCAATTGGATATTTCCCTGTGATTGTACCTTTTAGTTTAACACCAATCTGATTAAAACCCAGTAGAACGCCGAAACCCGAGGTCTCCTTGGGAAACAACAGGTTGTAATCTTTTGGAACTGTCAGAGAAATGGTGTTTTTTTTTTTTTTTTTCAGTAATCACAGAACTCACATCAAACATTGCTTGAAGAAGTTCAGAGGGTGAATTGTAACTGCCATGGGGAATCTTGTACACTTTGTAAAAACCGGAATCGATGTTATTAAATTCTCCCAGAAGATGAATTTCGACAAGAGCAATTTCCTATTTACCTTTAAGTCTGATCTCGTGTGGTAATTCCACTTGAAATTTCGTTTGCGTATTTGTAGGAAACATTTTCATACTGGCGTTACTGGGAAGGGTTAAGTAAAACATCTTCGCTACGAACCCAAGAATTATACGATGAGGGATAACCGAGCCACTTAAGAAATTACTGAAGCTTTCGTTTCTGTTTGCGGTGTTTAAGTACTTGTCTGATTAGATACACGTCTTCCAGAAGTTCATTAGCATTTTGCAGTTGAGGTTCATAGAAAGTTGCCTCCACTATCTCTCCGTCCCGACTGCGAACTCTATATACTACAGGGTTTCTATTAATAACCTAAGCAATAGTGAAGAATTCTCGTGTCCAGTTACCCCAATACCCTTTTCTAATTTGTAGGTATCATCACTTAAAACCACACTATCACGTACTTGAAATTTTTGTTTGGTAGTCTCCTCTTGGGTTACGTACAAATATTTCCAAACACGATCCTCGTTGTAAAGGTTAACTTGCGAAGGAGCCATACCGATAGTGCGGTGTGGTGTGAGGTTATACGTATGTACAAGGGTCGGCAAAACTTCCGTATAACTTTTACTTTTAGTATACGTCATCCATTTGTAGATCTTTGTTTTCGATGTTCTGATAAATCTTTCTGCAATGGGTGCTTTCATTTCGCTCCTGGTTGTGTAGAAATGAATATTATGGTTTTTAAACAATGCACGAACTTTCTTGTTGCAAAACTCTTTTCCTTGATCAGTGTTTATGTAACATGGCACTTCCTCTTTAAACATAGACTCGAAAGCATTAACAACATCGTTTGCTGATTTCTTCTTCAGTGCTCGAACCCACGTAAATCTGGAAAAACAATCAGTGCATACAAGAAGGAAACACACACCCCCATTCTCTTTTGCATGGGATGACATATCTGCTAAATCACATTGAGAAGTGTGTAAAAGTGTCGGGACTTTGATTTGATTGCGTTTAAACTTTCTTCAAATGGGTTTGTCTCACATAAGTAGGTTGTGTTGCTAACCAACTTTTCACGGTTTCATGTGGCAAATTTGTATGTTTCTGTAAAGCTTTGATACTTCCAAAACTAACTACTGTATTAGGATTATAGTAATCTGCTAACTTTTCCATTACTATCAATGTTTTTCTTTCTTTGCAGGTGAAAATCAAGCACCATCGCAAAAGTGGCAGATACTTGCTTTTATAGCATACTGCTAATATTAATGTTCGGGAAACTTGCCATAATCATCTGGGAAGTAGTATCAAAATCAGCCGATCAAACATGCCTCATCAAAGAAATGTTACGACAAGAAAAACACCATATACATTGGTGATATCTGTAAATTCCTATTTCTGCATATTGCATTGTAAATAATATCTGTGAAATAAATATATAACCTTAAAAGAACAAACAGTGTCGTTGATGTGTTATGTATGTTTAAGTAATCACTTTTGAAATCACCGTGAATTCTCACACGATTTGTTTATTTATTTATTTACTGAACTTTAAGATCTTAATTTTAGACAAATCAAAATATTCGGATGAATTATGAATAAAATGTGAACTTGAATTAGAATATGAATATAGAAGAAATACGGATGAGCTATGGAAAAAAAAAGTGTGTTTGAGGGACACCAGTATATAATTAAATTATTCAGAAGAGCTCGAAAGACTGCCGCCATCACGACTTTCTCTAAGAATTTCCACCCTTTAACAGGAAAGAAATACCCCAAAATGTATTAGAAAATGAGAAGAAAAAAAAAGTGTGTGTTTAAGGGACACCAGTACATAATTAAATTATTCAGAAAAGCCCTAAACATTGCCACCATCACGATTTTCTCTAAGAATTCCCACATTTTAACAGGAAAGAAATACCCCCAAATGTAGTGGAAAATTAGTACACCCATCAATAGACAACCAAAGACAGAACATGATGACAATGACTGATGTGTGTCACCCTGGGAAAATTCCAAGATATCTTATCTCAAAAACATCCCACAATTCCATAGCCAAACCAAAACACCATGTGATATCACAGAGAGACTTATGTTCCCCAGAAATTTCCAAACACATAACGTCATGATTCTTATCTCTAAATATCACCCACAATTCAATAAGCGAACCAAATGCACCACGTGATGTCCTTGAGGACGAGGGCACCAGCGAAATTCCAAACATTCCAAACTCTATAACAAAAAACATTCATGTCACGATTCCTTATCTTATATTGATCTAGTCAGAAGTGTCCCACCAATCACGACACGAATCGTTATCTCTAATATATCTTCCTTTCCATTCAAAACAATGACGTCACTTATTTACAACTAACAAATGACGTAACTTTTCTTCATCTGATGACAACAAACATTCACGTAACGATTCCTTATCTTATCTTGATCTTGTCAGTAGTGCACCACCAATCATGTCAGGAATCCTTATCTCTAATATATCTTCCTTTCCATTCAAAACAATGATGTCACTTATTTACAACTAAAAAATGACTTCACTTAACTACATTTCATAACAACACCCACCCACGTCACGATTCCTTATCTTATCTTGATCTGGATCTGGTTCAGAGTGTCCCACCAATCACAACATGAATCCTTATCTCTAACATCACCAATAATTCCATACGCGAACCAAAACACAAGAACTCACGATATTGACACATATGCCCCCAGGGAAATTCCTAACATTCCAATCTCATGACATCACGCCCACAATGACGTCATCAAATCAACAACCAATCACGTCACGATTCCTTATCTTATCTTGATCTGGTTCAGAGTGACTACACTATTACTCGCATGAATTTTATCTGCTCTTTGTCTGTGGTGTTAGATGTGTATTTTGTTCTGCAGTCAATAGGCTAAATAGATTTGCATATCCTTGGCTTTGCCTCTCACAGAAATTTATCTTCTATGCATACTGATTCTTTTTTCTAGACATTTTGCTTCGTAGAACTATTTCTACAGATTTTCATAAACATCTGAGCATCCAATTTTGATTCATAACACTAAATGATTTTTTCCGACGTTCCTAACGCTATATTAGGTTTGTTCTTCCAGTAGCTAATTACTATGAAGTAAGAATTATTATTATTATTTGAGACCTCCAGGGAGTCAAGGACTCATCGAGGGAGGCTGTAAATTACCCAACCCAGCTATCATACCTTCCCTTAAATTCATTTACACTAGATGCATTCACTACCCATAAGGGCAAATTATTCCACTAACTCACTGCTCTCTGGAAGAAAAACTTAGTTCTTACCCATTTCTTGACTGAGAACAACTTTAACGTCCATGGATGCTCCCGTGTTTTCTCCCCAGCTTCAATATAACCATTTGAAATGCTATAACACCCATTCAAAAGTTTACAGACCTTTATAATATCACCCCTCTTTCTCCTGTTAAAGAATCTGTAATCCACATATTTGCAATCTGTTCTCATAATCTAAATCTCATAATTCTGATATAATCTTCATAACTATTCTTTGCAGATCTTCCACAACTTGTTTATCCCCTTGGAAATCAGTAGACAAAATCTGCACACAGAAATCCAGGTGAGGTCTTATCAAAGCCTTATAGAGAGGCAAAATTACTTCCTTATCCTTACATGTCAAGGTTCGCTTCAACATAGCAATTATCCTCTTAATTTATTTGTAAATTCTGCTATGTGACCTTTGAATTTCTTATCCATAATACGCCAAGATCCCTTGCTTCTTTAGTTTCTTCTAGCATATCCCCCCCCCCCCAATATAATATGAAGCCGAACTCTAATCACGCCAAAGTGCATAACTTTACACTCACTAACACTAAACTGATAGTCATTTTCATTTGCCCAGATTTCCAGTCTATTCAAATCATTTTGTAATTGCTGAATATCAGCAACATCCCTGATTGTACTGCACATCTTTGCATCATCAGCAAACAAGTGCACATCTGATGATAGATCCTGCTTGATGTCATTAATGTATAGATTGGACAATAATGGCCCAAGGACGGAACCCTGAGGTAGACCACTGGTTACCTTAAATCTGGAAGATTCGCACCCACTGTATACTACTTTTTGATATCTGTCTGTCAACCATCGCCTGATCCAAGTCAATAGATTATATTCCAATCCCATATTCTCCAATTTATGCAACAGCCTGTTGTGTAGTATCCTATCAAATGCCTTAGAAAAATCCAACATTATCATAGTGTATCCATTCCCTTTATCCAACTAAGCCGTAACATTGTCATAAGATATGAGCAAATTGCTAAAACATGACTTTCTTTACTAAATCCATGCTGCTCCCTCAGATTTACTTTAATTTCTCAGATTTAAGTTAGGAGCTGAGGTATTCCTTCAGAAATGCCTCAGGATATTTCATTCGCTAGGATGAATGTTACATCACCAGCATAAGCCAGCAGTTTTGCTCCACTTTTTCCATCATTATATTGTTTCCTTGAAGTATTTTTTATTTTTTTTATATTTTTATTACTTCGTTTCTTGTGTCATTTATCTTCTTTTATATTTTTCATGGTGGAACTTATTTATGAGGGTCGTGTGAAAGGTTCTCTGTCTCAACCATAGATGGCAACACTATCGGTATGATTTTATTCTAAGTTGGTACATCTGTCATAAGCATCCATGTGAAATAGCAAGTCATTCTATCAAGCCGTTAGTTTTATCTGTTGTCTGTATCCCATGAAATGGATAAAATTGAGTATAGTGCTGAGGGTTATAAAATTCTTTGTAAAAGAAGGTTTAATGCCAAACGAAATTCATTCAAAGTTCATGGGCACTCTTCTCCTTCATTTTCGACAATTAAGAAATGGGCTGCCAGTTTAAACGTGGCCGTACCAGCCTTGAAGACGATCCACGTGAAGGATATTCCAAAAAGTGTAATAACACAAGAAATCATTGATCAAGTGCACGATATGGTATTGCATGACTGGCGAGTCAAAGTGTTTGAAATTGCTAAGACTACAGGCATTTCGAAAGAACGTGTAGGATATATTTTGCATGAAAGATTGCAAATGAAAAAGCTTTGCGCAAGTTGGGTGCCGCGCTTGCTCGCAGCAGATCAAAAACGCACTCGCATGAAAATCTCTAAACAGTGCTTGGAGCGTTTTAACAAGAATAAAACTGATTTCGTGTGTCGATTTATTATTGTCGATGAGACATGGATTCACCATTACACAGAAGAATCCAAACAGCGGTCAAAACAGTGGACAGAAGCCGGATGTTCAGCGCCAAAGAAGGCAAAGTCAGTTCCATCGGCAGGAAAGGTCATTGTATCGGTGTTTTGGGATGTTAAAGGAATTTCGTGTTTATCTTGAAAAGGGTAAAACAATAATATCATTCCGATCTTTTACCAAACTAGAAGAAAAAATTCGTAAGAATAGACCCAGTTTGCAGAAGAAAAAAATCATGTTTCATCAGGACAATGCACCTGCCCACAAAGGTATTTTGGCAATCGGAAAGTTAGGGGATCTGCACTATGAATTGTTGGAATATCTACCGTATTACCCAGATTTATCTCCCTCTGACTTCTGTTTTTTCCCAAAACTAAAAATCTTCCTTGCTGGTCAGTATTTTTCTTCGATTCAAGAGGTGATTTAGCTGTAGAGGGGTATTTTGCAGATCTTACTGAGAACTGCTACAAGAACGGGATAATGGCGTTGGAGCATCGCTGAAACAATGAAAAAACGAATTGATAATTTCAATTTTATTTTTATTTCACTATGATCTCCCCTAAGACTAATAATAAAATTGAAATTATCAATTCGTTTTTTCATTGTTAGGTCGAAAGTAGTAAGGGTGGCACTCTGAACAAGATCAAGATAAGATAAGGAATCATATTTGACGCGATTTGCTGACAAGATCATTGACATAATTTTGTGTGATTCTGTGTGTGAGGTCATGAGTCTGGAATATTTGAAAATGTCTGGGGAAACGTCATTGACGTCACGTCGTGTATTTTTGTTCGCGTATGGAATTGTTAGAGATAAGATCGAGTATGGAGTCTGTCATTGACGTCACATTTAGAGTCAAGAGATGGCGTCAGCATTCAGACATTTTCTAAATAATTATTTACTCGGTATCAAAGGTGTCACTGCACTACACTCAAGCGCGCGCAGACACTTTTTTTCCCATATACATAACTCATCCGAATATTTTGATTTGTCTAAATTTTTAAGATCTTAAATTTAATTACTTTTCTAATTAAATGCTGTCTTTAATTACAAAATCTAAGCAGAATAACTGAGCAAAAAATAATAATAATAAATTGTATGTGAATTCTCTGTGATTTCAAAAATATATGTGGTCTTACTTAAATTTGCATAACAACGACACCAAGTTGTTCATTTAAGTTTATACATTTTATTTGACTGAAATATTATTAATAATATTGTATTTTCTGAACCTAACATACAGAAATTAAATAAATTGAAATATACACTCTATTTTTTGTTCATTAGTCTTATTGTTAAATTTGTGCTGTTGTTCAAAGGGGATGATTTCCCATGGTTGTGGATGTTTTCCCATGGTTGGGGAAGTGACATGCATGTACTTTTCTACAATGTGACACTCATCTACGAAAGTTTATTCATTTGTGATCATGGGAATTTGTTATTGTAGTAAAATTAAGGCTTGCATTTTTATTTTTTTAAACAATCATATTATTACTTGAAAAATTTTAATTTTGATTATTTAAAGTAAAGAGCCAATAGGCTTCATTTCGGTGATGTAAAACATTATTTATATTATGGGGATATTAAATCCCACATTGTTTTAAAACCGAATAAGAAACTCAAAGATCGGAATCAAAGAGTTTCATGCCGAATATAATAACTATAAACGTATCGGCAACTACTAGCCTAGCATCAGCTAAAGCACATAGTTCAAACTAGGGCAACTCGTCGCAAAGGTGGAGAAAGTTCTGATCGCTATTCTTAGTATTTTCCATAATGTAAAACCCATCTCCTAGGAGATGTATCATGTTATACATTATGGTGGGAGGTCACTACCCAGACCGGTTTCATTCTTTAATGAGATGTCATCAGTGAGCAGCTAGATCAAAGTATAATACTAAGGGTACAGCGAAAAGAACTTATATACTCTGCTATACCAGTAGTCAAAAGGGTGCACCCATCAATTATTTAAAGTAAAGAGCCAATAGGCTTCATTTCTGCGATGTAAAACATTATTTCAATTATGGGGATATTAAATCCACATTGCTTTAAAACCGAATAAGAAACTCATCGATGGGAATCAAAGAGTTTCATGTCGAATATAGTAACTATTAATCAAGTATATAAGTTCTTTTCGCCATACCCATAGTATTATACTTTGGTCTAGCTGCTCACTGATCACAATAAAGATCGAAATCGGTCTGGGTAGTGACCTCCCGCCATAATCTAAAACATCATACATCTCCTAGGAGATGGGTTTTCCATTATCGAAAATAAAAATACTAAGAATAGCGATCAGAACTTTCTCCACCTTTGCAACGAGTTGCCCTAGTTTGAACAAAGTGCTTTAGTCATCCTTCCATAATTATTCTTTCTTTTGTTGGATACATATCGAAAGAATTCCTTAGGATTCTTTTTGGCTTCATTAGCCAAATGCTGTTCATACCTCCCTTTAGCTACCCTCACCAAACACGTCACCCTCCTTGCTTGGTCTTAGTAGAACTCGTGGAATTGGTTATTTCCACTTCTCTTATGCTGTCTCCACAATGCTCTTTTTCTCTGTATCGCATGCTCAATCTCTTTATTCATCTATCTGACACCTACCTTATTTAACGTTCTCACCCTTCGAATACATTTAGTCATTGTATCTACCACACAGTTTTTGAAAATCCCCCAAGCTGCATTGATCTCTTTTCCAGCTAACTCCCCATTCCATGCTACACCCACAAGCTGTCTCCTGAGCTCTTCATAATCACCCCAATTTGTAGTTCCACATCTACAACTTTCTCACAGAGGTCCTTGCACTGCTGGCAACCAGTGAGGTGACACTGGTTGACAACCAATGAGGTGTCAAATCATCCACCAATTGGTGGATGATTTGACACCTCATTTATAATTACCTCTAATGAGATGACCAAATTGGTGGATGATTTGACAACTCATTTATAATTACCTCTAATGAAATGACCAAATCCAAGACCCTTAATCTTCCTGTGCCCTCTGTTACATACTGTCTGAGGTAGGTATTTCTCAAAAACTTAAGAAACTCATTTTCTTTACTGCCAGTTGCGATCTCAACATTCCAGTCTATATTGAAATAATTAAAATCACCCATAATGATCACCCTTTTCTTATTTGCTTGGCTAATTTGATTGTACATTTCATTATCACCACTGTCCACATTACGTGGTCTATAACAACATTCCACTAAGAATTTGATTCTATTCACCTCTATCTCATACCATGCTGCCTCAAAACCACTGGCACTATTACCCTCTTGCATCTCTACTTTATATGGACATAACTCTTTCTCTATCATCAATAGCACTCCCCCTCCCTTTTTACCTCTTCTATCCTCACAAAACACATCATACCCTTCCATCTCTATTCCTGTCAGGATGTCATCCTCTTCCAACCATGTCTCACTTATTCCAACAATTTTTGGGTGAACAGACGCAATTTGTGCAACCATTTCATCTGCCTTGTTTCTTATACTTCTAGCATTTGTATACAAACACAACAGCTCATTTCTGGATCTAAAGCTAGTTCCACTGATACCAGTCACTCGATGTGATCTCTCCATGCTCAACTGGGGACATATCCCTTTCTGCTTCATCATTTTAAAACCCTTTTCACTTCCAACTGTTTCCTCTTGATCCCTGGTCATCCCATTCATTTCCTCTCTACACATGTTCCCTACTCTTGGAGCATACACCTTTCTCATGCTGTGTACCCCTGAGCCTCCCCGTTTCCCTGCTGCTCTTGCACATCCATTCTCTCATTTTCTATACTCAACCACTCACTTCCCCCATTCATAACCATCTCTTCAATCTCCCCTGTCTTACACACCCACATCATTTCCCACTTGATCTGATTCATTCTCTCTATTCACTTCTCTACCTTTCAGCAGCAGTCTCTCCAAGCTACTCACACCATACCCAATAATGCAGTCCACCACTCCCATACAGCTCACTTCGTCACTCAAACTTATTCTACACACTGACAAACTGTAGTCCCATCTCCGAACACATTTCAGCCAGCATATCATTCGTAATCCTTGCTCTCCACCTCATTTCACCACAGTCATGCCTAGGTAACACGCTAAGCACCCTTCCTGTCACACTATTCTCGTTTATCCTTCTAAGCAGCCTCCTAATATCCATTCTGACACACTCTTTGTCCTCTCACATCATTCGTACCTATTAATACTATTAACTCTTTTGCTAGCTCCTACCTAATTCATATCCAATGCCTCAATCACTCTACTCATTTTAGTGCCTGGAAAATATACCATGTGTATTTTATTCTCCAGCACACCTTTAATAATGGAATCGCCATACAACGCCCACTCGCTCAACTTTTGTTAACTCTTTCATGCCATCATTATTTATTTTAATAGTTTTTACCCGAATTTTCTTGATTTCATTCTGCATCCATTTAATTTTTTGCCTCATCCAATCCATTTCTACTTCCGAATCTCGCGACACATTCTCCTATCATTCAATCTTTCTAACTCTCGACTCCCTCTTCTCACTTCCACTCTCATTCACCCATCTTTGTTTCTGTACTTTCGGCCCAACATTCGCTATCATTCTTCCCATTTTCACACTCATTTATCTTTCTTTGTTTCTGTACGTTGTCCAACATGCGTCGAACTTTTGCTATTATCGATTCTTTCAATTTTTTTCACTTTCGATTTCTGCGTCACGCCATTTCTAGTTTCATTCGTTCTCTCAATTTCGTTTCCTTCCGCCACTCTCACCTCACTTTCGTCGCTTTTACCATCCGTTACGGTTTTCAAATTGCTCTTTACTTTTTTTACTGATTTTTTAAACATTTTTTCGCCTCTCTCCCTTACCATCCTTCTCTTTCAAACGTGCACTCATATCCCCCCTCGACAAACTCGTTACTGACACTTTCTGTCATCAATTTCATATTTGCATTCATCAATTCATCGTTCAGGTCACACTTCGCACACACCCTCTTTCCATCCTCACCAAATATCCACAAATCATTTATGTAATCGAAAGAATACATATAACAGACCTCACACTTAACGAAAAGACTGAAATCTAAATTAAAGTCATGGAACGACAATGCCGCCGCCATTTTTTGCATGTTACTAAGGCTAATAATAACGATTTCGTAATTAAGTTTTGGCAAAAAAAAAAATCCCCCACACTAATAAAACCGGTAGTGCACAACGTTTACAGCCTCTCTTACTCAAACAATTACGCATATATACAGGGTGTTCGGGATAAATTTGACATATTTATAATTAATTATATTTTTCCGTAAGTTACATGTATTAACACACACTTCTCTTCATTTAAAAGTTTGGACCCTTCTTCATTCATATACAAGATGTCAGAAAGGATGGATAGCTGGAACCCACCTGAATCATGGAAGAGAATAACTTGTATCATGATGATTCGTGCCCGCCATCAAAATAAGGATATTACGACTGCTGTCCAATGCTCCCTGAATACAGTAAAAACAATCAGGCATGAACTAGAGACTTGCAATGGTGACTACGAGGATGTAGCAAGAAGAAAGATCCCTAGCAGACGATCTGATTGCGTTCGTACAGCAGAATTCCTCGCAAATCTGCAGGAACAGGTGTTGAAGAACCCTGGTATTGGAATTCGGGCTTTGTTCGTGGAGTTGCTAACTGTAGTCAAGCCCTGGATAACAAGGGTAGCCAATGGTAGGCCGTATGTATGGCAGCAGGATTCGGCCCCTTGCCACACCTCTGGGAAAAGTCAAAAATGGTTGTCTGAAAATTTCTACGACTTCACCAGTCCAAATGTTTGGCCTCCAAACTCCCCAGACCTTAACCCCATGGATTATTTTGTATGGGGCGCAGTTGAAAAAGACACCAATCGCACTTCCAGTAATACAAAAGCCCAGTTAATGGATAAAATTAAAACAGTTTTTGCGGCCCTTCCTAGGGAGACTGTAGCATCAGCTTGTTCGAGGTTCCGAAGCAGAATTGAAGCTGTGATCGATGCTAATGGTGGTTATTTTGAGTAAATCTTGTTGATAGTATTGTAATTAACTCTGCCTGTAATGTTTTTTTGTCAATTCATTAAATTTAATAGATACAAAGAAGATTTTCTTTTTCCTTACGAAACTGTCAAATTTATCCCGAACACCCTGTATATTTAATTATTCCTAGAAAACCTATCCCAATCAGGAGCTCTTCTTGTACATGTCACTGCACTTGACTCACGAGATTACAGTTTTGGGGTTTAAAAATTCATAAAACTGTATACAATTCATGTCAAAGTTCCATTTGATATAAATTCATGCTTTCAATGTTTCGATTTTTAATTTTTTTTTTTTTTTTTTTCACTGGTCCATATATTGTTCACTAATGAAAATACTCGTTCAGTAGAGGCATTAGATCCAGGGATACATAAGCAAAAGTCAATAATTTTTAAAATGTTTTTAAAAGATACGTGTTTATCTGCGAAATATTTAAAAATTTAAACCCATCGATGTCGGCAGGACTCGTCAATTTGTCGCCATTCTTCGATCTTTTCACTGGTGACGTAACTTTTAATACACGAAACTTCATCAAATAGTTTGACGTCATTTATGTTTAAATTCCAGTGATGACTGGAAATCAGTGGCAGCTCGTGGCTTGAAGTCGTGGGTGGGGAGATGTGCTGCAACTTTCGAAATATACATACACACTGTATGTACAGTGTATATGTAAAAAAAAATATCAGCTAATGCCTTTTTATTCCCGTATACGGGAGTAGGCGAGGCCATTTAGCCCTATCTAACTTTTGGAGACTGAGTGGGCAGTTCAATCTCCACTGGTATCCAATCAGAGAGAGATGGCCCAAAGCTATCACTAATTAGAGCCTCTGCTACTAATGGCTCAGTTAAGTATGTTTGAGCGCGGTTAGTAGTTGGAAGGGGACCAATCGTTCGATGCTGTCGGCACACTCTCCCTCGATGAGTCTTTGGACTCCCTGGAGGTGTCAAAATAATAATAATAATAATAATAATTAAGCGGTACGCAGTGAAGAGAGACGGCTCAAATGTGCCGCCATCTCGTGGTCCCTGACCCTAACACAATATATTTAATGTCTGAAATAATGTGGGTTCTACCGTCGATTATCTTGAGTTTACAGGACGAAAAACCCGAGTTTCCGGGAGGAAAAACCTGCTTGCCCGTGCCAGAGATCGACTAACTCGGGAACCGGTCGAAAAAAAGGCTTAGAAAAATTTCCTCTAGTTGCCGACTAGACTCGAAGCGAATTCTTCCTTCGTGCGGCCAAACGCGGTAGTATGCAAACACCACATCCACTGAGATATGTGTTTGGATAAAATATCAAAATTATGGTAAAAATTTAAAAAAAAAAATTAAACATGAAAAAATATTGTTTATTATCGATAAAATTATACAGTTTAGTAAAATTCAAAATTACTTGAAAATAAAATCCATTCTTTTAATTGTAATTAAATGAATGGATTTAAATTTTTTGGACATTACAATTAAATTCTTTAATTGTAATATCCAAATATTTAAAGAGATGGAGTAACATGATAAGCACTATGAACACTCTACTACTGGCGCAAACTGCATATAAACCACAGTGGAACTGCGCGACAGACAGTGCTGCATTACGGTAATAACTCGCATCTTATTAAGACGTGCATATACTTGCGCGCGTAGCACTATGACCCTGTGGTAAACACTGTGCAGCTAGCGTCCCTCCCCCTTTTAAGTGCTACAGGATGGATTTTTTTTTTTTTTACAAAATAAGAGAATTGTATAGGATTGTTGATGATAAAATTAAATATTACAACCAAATATAAATAAATTAATATATATATGGAGATAAATTGGGGGTACTGCAGTTCCGCAGTGCCTATGCACGAGCCGACCCTGCTGGAAATGAACAAAACACTTTCCTCGATCTTTGCCCGCAGAGGGATTTCTCGTAGTATTACCCATTGAAATATTTTCATTTCCACGAAACAGCTGTCCCAGTTATTTAAATAATCAATGCAGGTTTGGTAAATTTATGAATTGCATCTTTAAATATATTGGCATTAATATTCAATTTACTATTTCAATTCATAAAATAAAGGACGTAGTAGAATTTTATTTGAAGTTAGCCTTTGTGATCTGTCATAATGACATCCAGAATTTCAAATGCAATAAAACAAACACTTATTTCGTGTATTTGAAAAATTGACAATAGTTTTTTACTTAGATACTGTGTTGCAGTGCAACATATGGTTTTCCTTGAGTCTATACAGCATAATTTCTGTGGGAGCAAGACAATAATTGTGCAATTAGAGACATCTGGAATAAAAACAGTGCTAACTAATGAATCACATTATTTGTTTGAGAAATATATTACACAGACTGCAAAAGCCTCTGTACTTTATTCAATAAAACTCACTTGTTTTTCTTGCATCTGCAGTATAACGTGTTGGGAAGAGTGTGTTGTTACTGCTTGGAGTGAGTTACTATCGCCTCGACTTCTTTTTTCGTAAATAAAATCAGGGGTGCGAGTTATAAGCGAGGGAAAATTATATTCGAGTAAATACAGTAAGTATTTTGCCGACAAGTTGACATCTTTCTGCTGCTTTCCCTGCTCAGCTGACTTCTATGGTGAGTTACAATGCAGAAATATGTTTCTCACTACCGATTTTTTTTTTCAAACCAACATCATTAAAATCAATTTAATAATAACATATAAATTTCACATTGAATAATATTTTAAATTTATATATAAATAAATATTATAAATAAAATCAAAATATTTATAAAATTATAAATAATTATTTATAAAATATTATGAAATAATTATTTATAAAATATTATGAAATAATTATTTATAAAATATTATATAATATATATAAATTAATTAATTTTCTATTAATTTTCCCCCTACTAAAAACTGCCCGGCATATCAGCAACTTGATTTGTAAATTTTAAGCACATGCTCGCACATCGGCAACTCGGTATGTAAACTTTTGGCATGTGCACATAAAAGGGTTTGCCACCAATGTAATATACTAACAAAATTGTCACTATTTAATTCATTTTGTACTTTATCCATTAAAAAACTCCACAATTACGTTATTAGCTAGGTTCCTTAAAAGTTCCAAACATTTAAAGCTTTAGACTATATTGATATATTTTTGCAAGCATAAAACTCAAAGTGTATAATCATGACATATATCCTCCGTCTTGCAACCCACAAATTCGAATCTCTCGATTAATTTTACCTACAATGGAGTTCTTCAAACCTACTTCTGTAACTGAAATTTTATTTTATTTTTATTTAAGCAATAGTAAGTTTAATTAAATTAAATGAGACAAACAAGGTTTGGGACTCTTCGTTAGTGATTTCTTATTAGAAACTTCTTTTGGGAGCACAAATAAATAGTTATCCCTTATTATTTCAAATGAATATTAGCTCCGTAGTATACCTTGTTAATTTCTATGTTACAAAGTTCCAAACATTTAACTTTAGACTACAGCGATATGTTTAGGTGAGCGAAAAACTCAATGTGTCTTATTATGACTCATATCCTCCCTCCTGATCCCCGATAATTCCCATCTCTCGATGCAGACTTTCGATATATGGTTCTATATATATATAATTAATTTTTTTTTCAATCAGATTGGTTGTTTTTCTCCATTTTACTTTTAAAAATTCAAAATATGCTTTTCAAAATCTAGTTTTTATGTCTCCTTCATTGGCATACACAAACTGCTTTTGCTTGCGAAACTGTCATGAACTGGTTGCCTTCTCTGGTTATTAATTTTATCTTTGATGCCTTGTGATTCAACCTACTTCTGTAACTGAATGATAGAGAGAATGTGTCACGAGATTCGGCAGTTGAAATGGATTGGATGAGGCAAGAAATGAAATTAAGAAAATTCGCGGTAAAACTATTAAAATAAATAATGATGGCATGAAAGAGTTAACGAAGGATGAGCTAGTGGCGTTGTATGGCGACTCCATTATTAAAGGTATGCTGGAGGATAAAATGCACAAGGCATGTTTTCCAGGTGCTAAAATGAGTAGAGTGATTGAGCCATTGGATATGAGGCAGGAGCGAGCAAAAGAGTTAATAGTATTAACAGATACGAATGATTTGAGCGAGGAAAACAGTGCATCAGAATGGATATCAGGAGGCTGCTTAGAAGAATAAAAGAGAATAGTGTGACATGAAGGGTAATTAGCGTGTTATCTAGGTATGATTGTGGTGAAGTGAGGTGGAGAGCAAGGATTATGAATGATATGCTGGCTGAAATGTGTCAGGTGATGGGAGTACAGTTTGTTAATGTGTGCAATGAGTTTGAGGGATGAAATGAGCTGTATGGGAGTGATGGACTGCATTTGAGTGGTTATGGTGTGAGTCGCTTTGAGAGACTGCTGTTGGAAGGTAGAAAAGTTAATAGAGAGAATGAATCACATCGAGTGGGAAGTGATGTGGAAGAGCAAGACAATAAGACAGGAGAGATCGAAGAGGTGGTTACGAACGGGGATGTGAGTGGTATGAGTATAGAAAATGAGAGATGGGTGTGCAAGATGAGCAGGGAAACAGGGAGGCTCAGGGGTGAACAGCATGAGAAAGGTGGACACTCCAAGAGTAGGTGAGCATGTGTAGACAGGAAAGGAATGGCATGACCTGGGATCAAGAGGAAACAGTTGGAATTGAAAAGGGTTTAAAAATGAAGCAGAAAGGGATATGGCCCCCAGTTGAGCATGGAGAGATCACATCGAGTGAGTGGTATCAGTGGAACTAGCTGGAGATCCAGAAATTAGCTGTTGTATTTGTATATAGATTCTAGAAGTATAAGAAACACGGCACATGAAATGGTTGTACTAATTGTCTGTTCACCCAAAAATTGTTGGAATAAGTGAGACATGGTTGGAAGAGGATGACATCCTGACAGGAATAGAGATGGAAGGGTATGATGTGTTTTGTGAGGATAGAAGGGATAAAAAGGAGAGGGAGTGCTATTGATGATAGAGAATGAGTTATGTCCATATAAAGTCGAGATGCAAGAGTTAAATAGTGCCAGTGGTTTTCAGGCATTATGGTGTGAGATAGAGGTGAATGCATCAAATACTTGGTGGGATGTTGTTATAGACCAGGTAATGTGGATGGCGGTGATAATGAAATGTACAATCAAATTAGCCAAGCAAATAAGAAGAGGATGATCATTATGGGTAATTTTAATTATTTCAATATAGACTGGAATGATGAGATAGGAACTGGAAGTAAAGAAAATGAGTTTCTTGAGTTTTTGAGGGATATCTACCTCAGACAGTATGTAACAGAGGTCACAAGAGGATTGAGGGACTTGGATTTGGTCATCTCATCGGAGAATGTAATTATAAATGAGGTGTCAAATCATCCACCAATTGGTGAGAGTGACCATGAGGTGATTACGTGGGTGGTTTCCAGCAGTGCAAGGACCTCTGTTAGAAAAGGGTATATGTGGAACTACAAGGGGGGGGGAATTATGAAGAGTTCAGGAGACAGCTTGCGGCTGTAGCTTGAAATGAGGAATTAGCTGGAAAAGTGATCAATGCAATGAGCAATGATGGACAGTATGGATTTGCTAAAGGGAGGTCATGTTTTAGTAATCTACTTATTTATTACAATAAAGTGACTGATTCCTTGGACAGAGGAAAAGATACACAGTAATATACTTGGATTCGCAAAGGCTTTTGATAGAGTAAATCATGATAGGTTGAGAGTCAAACTAGAGCAGATGGGGTTGGATATTAGATTGGTGCATTGGATTGGAGACTGGCTATCTGATAGGTATCAACAAATTGTGTATGGGGGACCAATATGCAGGAAAAGGAAAGTCGCAAGTGGGGTGCCTTAGGGGTGTTTTAGGGCCATTACTATTTAACTTGTATATTAATGATATAGGTAAAAATTTGGATGGAGATATTCAGTTGTTTGCAGATGATGTAAAGTTGGGACGAACCATGAAGTGTAGTGAAGATGTTGGGGCCTTACAGGAAGACTTGAATAGATTGAGTGATTGGGCATGGAAATGGGGATGTGAATTCAATGTTGCAAAATGTAAGGTTTTAAAATTTTGAAAACAAAAATAAGATGCAGAATTTATGCTTGGTGAGAATATATTGTTGGAGGTAGAGGAAATAAGAGATCTGGGGGTGATAGTAGATAGGGATCTAAAATTCACGGGACACATCGCCAAAATTGTGAAGACAACACAAAGGCTTCTTAGAATGATGCGGAGGGCACTGACGTGTAGAAGTAGGGAGATTCTTGTTCCATTGTATAAGGCTTTGATTAGGCCACACATGGACTATTGTGCCCAGATTTGGTCACCTGGTTTTAAGAAGGATGAAGAGATGTTGGAAAGGGTACAAAGTAGACTGACTAAGGTAGTTTCTGATCTCTGGAATGTCGAGTATGAGGAAAGATTGAGAAGATGTAATTTGCAGAGTCTGGTGGACAAGAGGAAGAGGGAAGATATGATAGAGGCCTACAAGTTGTTATAGGATCAATGCTGGAGAGTTTTACAGAGAATAGTGGGAGATCACGGGAGAAGCAGAGGTCATCCTTAGAAACTGTATAAAGAGGGTGTGAGTAGGGGAGGAGAGGCAGGTTTTTTTTGTGCAGAGTTGTGAATGAATGGAATGCCTTGCCTGAGAATGTGGTGTCTGCAAAGAGTTTGAGTGTTTTTAAAACATGGTATAATGAGCTGTGTGTGTGTGATAAAAGGACCTCCTAGATGAGTCTTTGACTCCATGAGGTCTTGGTTTGGTAGTAATAATAATAATAAGAAGAAGAACTGTAATTTTATTTTATTCTATTTTTTTTCTTTATCATTAGTAAGTTTAAGGAAAGGAAATGAGACATACAAAGTTTGGGAACTCTCCGTTAGCGATTTCTTATTCGAAACTTCTTTTGTGAGAACAAAAAAATAGTTATTTCTTATTATTTCAAAGGAATAGTAGCTCTGTAGTATACTTTGTTAATTTCTATGTTACAAAGTTCAAACATTTAAAACTTTAGACTATAGTGATATGTCTAGGTGAGCATAAAATGCAACGTGTCTAATCATGACTCATATCCTCCCTTTCGATGTTTATGCATGGTCCTTCTGTATTCTAATGATGCCAACATTCTATTTGAGATTATCAGTTCGGGTTTTCGAGTATGTGAAGGAAATGTTTACAGGTAACTTAAGCAAAGTCAATAGGTAGCATTAGAAAATTTTCTAAAATAATTAATAACAGGATATTGATTTCCTCACCTATTCCCCATTCCTGGTATTAATTTTACAGTAGTGATATATTTTTTTTTACAATAACAGAATAACAGTAAAAATTTCACTGGAAAACACAACAACAACAACACACATCTTTGCTCATTTAAGTTTAAAAGTGCATATTTTATTTTACGGAAATATTATTTACAAGTATATTTACAGAGAAAATTCTAAACATGTAATTACCTAAGAATATTTCACAATATTTAGTCTACACACTTAGTATTTTCCAAAGAGTTCAATAAAGAAAATATTGATTACTCACTGTGTCTTGGTCACGCAAAAGAGTCTTAAGATCGGATACCATAGGAAGCACAGCTCCATACATTTGATATTGCATTAGTCTGGAAATGACACCATGCCTACCTAAACTTTCTGTGTATTATTTTTTCACCAGATATACACAAACAGTTTTCATATAATGTTCATAAATGTCCCAAAGTAAAGAATCTTTATCGAATTGAATAAAATCTTTAAAGTCTAATTTAACCTTTGATGAATTTAGATGGATAGTGATAATTCTTCCCATGATACAAATAGCCTGTAATTCAGTTTTCAAAAGTAATAAATGATTAGAAATGTAGTACATTTTGGTGAAAATTTCTGAGCTTCTTCACGACTAATAGAGAAAACTTTACTTTTAAAAAAAGCATTTTTTTGCTCTGAAGTTATCAGTATCAGTTTGAGATAAGTGACATTACTAATAGATATCAGCAAAAGGAGAGGTTGCTCATCTCCCCTTGGCTGAGCAGACATCCTCTGGAGAGGGGGTGAAGAGTGAGGGGGAGCATTGTAGAGAAGACCACTGTCACCTTCTTGACTACCCTTTCACCCTCCAGCACCTAATGTTATATTTTTTTCCCATTCCAACAATTTTGGACATATGAGTGAGAACTAGTCGCATACTCCTATATCAAAAACACTGTTTGAGGATAAAAATACTTAACCTAAGGATAAATAACATAGAATACCATTCGAGCCACAGAGATAAGGTTTGCCCTATAATGTCACAAAATAAGATATAAATCACATGAACATTATATACACCAGCATGCAAAAACACGTACATGATTCATCTGTATGAAAGTTACATTTTTGAAGAAACAGTCAGAGTAAACAATACTATAAGGAAAAACAATCGAGTCGAGTGTATTTTCAGTTACTGTAATTAGTTCATCCAGTGTAGCTATTGTATCGTGTTGTGGTGTTTTGTGTCCGAGAAAGTAAAATAATGGGTGAGCCACTGTGAAAATTTCTTTCTTCTGGAAAATTGCACCAGACAAAACTCTTCACATAGCTCTAAAAGGATGGAAACCTGTTATTATTTTGGAAGATATGTACATTGTAATGTGGTTATCCAGGACCACTTGGGAAAAAGTTATGCAGGAAGTAGTCTGATATCCTCGCCTGTTTGCAAAGAAGAGTTGATTATGAATTGGACATCGGTGACTGTTATATTCTGAAATGTCAAGATGGGGAACTAATGCACAATGATACAGGTGCCGGAAGTAAAGTTTTCTATTAGTTGTTAAGAAGCTGAGAGATTTTCATCAAAAATAAAAGACATTCATAATCATTTACTAGTTTTGGAAACTAAAATACCAGCTATTCGTATCGTGGGAAGAATTATCACTAACCATCTAAATTCATCAATGGCAAAATTAGACTTTCAAGATTTTATTCAATTCGATAAAGATTCTTTATTTCAGAACATTTACAAACATTATACAAAGTATATCTGGTGACAAAAGAATAGACAGAAAGTTTAGAGAGGCATGGTGTCATTTCCAGAATAACACAATATCAAATGTATGGAGCTATGCTTCCTATGGTAACCCAGCTTAAGACTTTTGCGTGAACCAGCTATTTTGATGTTATGTAACCAAGAAACAGTGAGTAATGAACAATTTCTTTATCGAACTCTTCCGAAAATGTTAAAGGTGTAAACTAAATGTTGTGAAATATTTTTAGGTAATTACGTTTCGAATTTTTCTCTGTGAATATACTTGTAAAAAATATTTCAGCAAAATAAAACATGCATTTTAAACTTAAATGAACAAAGATGTATGTTGTGTTTTCCACAGTGAAATTTTTACTGTTATTCTCTTTAGAAGTTGATATATAAATCCATAACTTTATACCTTATGCAATTCTGTTTAATAATTGTAAAAAAATCTTTTGGAAACTGAAAAAACTTTTAAACTGGTAATTCAGTTTAGAAGTTGATATATAAATTCAAAACTTTATACCTTAGGGAATTCTGTTTACTTATTGTAAAAAAAATCACTACTGTGAAATTAATACTGGGAACAGAAAAAAAAAGTGGGGAAAACTGATATCCTGTAATTAATTATTTTAGAAAATTGTTTAATGCTACCTGTTGACATTGCTTGAGTTATCTGTAAATATTTTGTTCACATACTCAAAAACCCGAATAATCTCAAATAGAATGTTGGTGTCATTAGAATACAGAAGGACCACACATAAACATTAAGTCTTACAGTCACCTAAACATATCACTATAGTTTAAAGTTTTAAATGTCTGGAAATTTGTAACATACAAATTAACAATGCATACTACAGAGCTAATGTTCATTCGAAATAATAAGAAATAACTATTTATTTGTGCTGGCAAAAGAAATTTCTAATAAAAATTCACTAGCGGACAGTTCCAAACCTTGTTTGTCTCATTTCCTTTACTTAAACTTACTAATGCCAAAGAAAAAAATAGAATAAAATAAAATTTCAGTTACAGAAGAAGGTTTGAAGTAAAAGGAATAAAATCCAAAATTAATAGCTAGAGGACAACCAGTTCATCACAGTTTTGCAAGCAAAAGCAGTTTGTGTATGCCAATGGAGACATAAAAACTGGATTTTGAGAAGCATATTTTGAATTTTTGAAAGTAAAATAGAGAAAAACAACTAATCAGATTGAAAAAAAAAATAGAACAACATCAAAAGTCCACATTGAGAAATGAAAATTTTCGGGTTGCGGGAAGGAGTGTCATGATTACACACATTGACTATTACGCTCACCTAAACCTATCACTATAATCTAGTTTTAAATGTTTGGAACTTTTAAGGAGCTAGCAAATAACATAATTGTGGGTTTTTTAATGGATAAAATACAAAACGAATTAAATAGTGGCGATTTTTTTACTATATTAGATGTGTCCATCAGATTACACTAGAAAAAAAATCAAAAGAAATAGGTAATTATTTTAGAATATGTGAACATGAAAGATAAAAAAATGTCATTACCATGACAGATGCCGCCAAGATAAGGATCAAAAGAATATATGAGTCATGATTAAAGATAACACTATTGTGTAAATTTTCTAAATGTTTGAACTTTGTAACAGAAAGTTAACTTAAAGTATAAGCGCCTCCGTAGCGCAATTGGAAGAACGACGGTACATTGCGCCCTTCGATTGGAATAGGCCTAAGTTCGATTCTCGTCGCGACGGGAGGAATCTTTATCTGGTCGATTTCAATCGAAGGTGAGTTAGCCGATCTCATATGGAGGTAGCAGGGTTTTTTCTCCCGGAAACTCGGGTTTTTCATCCCGCATACATACAAATCGGCCCATCAGAACACACGCAATTTACAGACAAAAATTACTAGTTGTGGTGGTGTTGGAAGTGGGCGGTAGATGGCGTTGATGGAGATGATTCGTAGTAGAGGTTAGGTGTAGAGAGAATTGTAGATGTCCTCCCACGATGAGTCTTCGGACTCCTTGGAGGTATCAGGAATAATAATAATAATAATAATACAACCGGAGCTAATATTCAGTGAAATTATAATAAATAACTATTTATTTGTGTTGGCAAAAGAAGTAATGTAAGAAGTATGAAGAAAAAAGAATGATAAATCTCTAGAGGGGGGGGGGTTAAGAAGTTTCAGATACCACTGGTGTTATTGATGCTCAATTTCTTTTGGATGAATGCTCAAGTTTATTTCCTAAAGAAATTTGTATTTCTGATGGATTTATTGTAAGATATGCATTGACAGCAACACAATGTAGTTGTAAAGATTACCTGAAAAAGTTAAAAAGCAGAATTCCTGGTTAATTAAATATAATCATCAGCTGAAATGGAACAATGGTTCACTATCTGTGGACAAACTAAGAGATTGGATAATAGAATCAACATGCAAAAATCAAATATTGCTCACCAAAGGAAGAGAAAAATCAAAAATATGAACAAAGTTAATATGCAGACCTGTTCTTGATTTAAATGATATCGGTTGCTCAAAACGTGAAAAAATACCATGCAATTCATATAACTGTTATTGGAAACATAACCAAAGATTTTGTGCTAAGGAACAAGAGTCAAATGCATTTTTAATCTATTTACTGCAATTCGTTCTTTCAGGCCTTGTGTGTCTTGTGCTGTTTAGTGTATCCCGTAAAGTTAAAAAAATGAGCTCGCCCAAACCCTTTGGAATTTATCTTTCTTCAGGAAAATAGCAAGAAAGACAAATCTTGTGAAATATTTCTACATAATTATATGTTCTAATTTTCATTATGAATATACTTGTAAATAATATTTCAGTCAAATAAATGTACATTTGTAAACTTAAATGAACAATTAAGGTATTGTTGATGTGTTCTCCATATCTAAGAATATTTATTCTGCTTAGAATTTCTAACTGAGATTCCAGTAGTTAATCATTTTAGAAAATGTGAACAAGAAAGAAAAAAAAACTAATTTTACTTGTCAGAATTCAATACTCTAACCATCACCCAGAATTCCAAAAATAGGCGGTCACACATACCCACAACATGTTGGAGGCTTAATGGAATGTATACAGCACTCAGAAAGGATTAACATAGGTTGAATACTTCCTATATTTCGTCCTAGTCACTAGGGCATCCTCGAAGATGCCCTAGTGACTAGGGCACTAGGGCATCTTTGTAATCCTCGAAGATGCTCTAGTGCCCTAGTCACTAGGGCATCTTCGAGGATTACAAAAACAACTAATGTAACATGAATACAAATATCATACAATACTAAGCCCAACCACCTGGGTGACACTGAAGTCCTATCTAGGTGGAGCGCCTTCTAAGGGTGGTTGTAGGTGGCCTGGAATGTAAGGTGGGACCTCTGGTGATGAGTGTTTCCCAAATCTTCGGAAGCTTAATGCAACTGTATTTATTAAGATTTGGTTGATTTCTGAGAGCTGCTTCTAAGAATAGTCTCTCTTTCTTGAATTTGCTGTGGTGGAGCATGGTGGTTTTCTTTGAAGAGACCCTGTGGGTGGTGTCCAAGACATGGTCAGCCAAGCCTGACTGACCATTGTTGTGTTTACAGATGTAAGGCTTGTGTTCCTCCAGGCAGATAGATGCTGATCTGCCTGTCTGTCCAAAGTATGCCAGTTTACAGGAACAGGGTATTTTGTAAACTCCAGGTAGAAATCAGCTCCTCCCCTGTTCCCTGTCCTTCTTGTCAACAAGTTTAAAAAGGCCATCACCATTCCCTACATCCATGGCACATCCAAAAATATAGCCAAGATTCTAAAAAAATACAACCTACACACAGCATATAAGCCCCACTGCAAACTTGCTACCCATATCCGTTCTACTAAAAATCAGCTCCCTCCTCTCTCGCTGCTTGGAGTTTACAAAGTACCCTGTTCCTGTAAGCTGGCCTACTTTGGACAGACAGGCAGATCAGCATCCATCCACCTGGAGGAACACAAGTCTTACATCTGTAAACACAACTATGGTCAGTCAGGCTTGGCTGACCATATCTTGGACACCACCCACAGGGTCTCTTCGAAGAAAACCACCATACTCAACCACAGCAAATACAAGAAAGAGAGACTATTATTAGAAGCAGCAGCAGCTCTCAGAAAGCAACCAAATCTTAATAAATATGGTTGCATCAAGCTTCCGAAGATTTGGGAAACACTCATCACCAGAAGTCCCACCTTACATTCCAGGCCTCCTACAACCACCCTTAGAGGGCGCTCCACCTAGATAGTACTTTAGTGTCACCCACATGGTTGGGCTTAGTATTGTATGATATTTGTGTTCATGTTACATTAGTTGTTTTCGTAATCCCCGAAGATGTCCTAGTGACTAGGGCGAAATATAGGAAGTATTCAACCTATGTTAATCCTGAGTGCTGTATACATTCCATTAAGCCTCCAACATGATGTCCTCACAGCTCTTAAGCCTCTACACACGAATACCCACAACAAAAACGCATTTTCACTTCAACTCTATTATGTCACTTTGAACAGAAACCTATAAGGAACAATCGAGTGCATTTCCCGTTTCTATGATCAAAATGAATATTTACTGCAATTCGTTTTATCACCCTACAAATCATGTTGTGTGTGTTTGTGTTGTACTATGAAGATATGGTTATAATTCAAGTATTTTGGAATATCTATTTGCATTCAGAAGAAGTTCGTTAGTTTCATGATGAGCTATTCTGGAGAGAAAGTAGGTTAATGTTTCTTTTGTGTAGTTTAAACATAAACATAGGTCATTTGAAAATATTAATATCAGTTGATATTTTTTTTATCATATACACCAGGCAATATTTGCAGTTACTTTATATGATATTTGTAATTTCAAATGACCACTACTCGTGTGATTTTGGTAAGATACTGAATAGTTTTTCACAAGATTAATCATAAGGTACATACATTAGAGACTTTCAGCATGGGATCCATTAGATGAATTTTCATGTCTAAGTTACTAATATATGGTTAAAAGATGGTTTTGGCAACGAAAAAAGTGTGTGCTTGAGGGGGTGAGGGGATACCAATGATAGCCTGTAAATAATTGTTAGCAATATGTCTAAATGCAGACACCATCTCTTGACTCTAAACTAAAAATTCCAATAGCCAAAAACCTTGTAATAAAGATGACATTAGAAAAAAAGTAATGAACTTTAAGATCATCTTAAAATTTTAGACAAATCAAAATATTCAGATGAGTTATGTATATGGGAAACAAATATAACCAAAGATTTTGTGCTTATATCAATGGTCAAAAATATATGTATTAGTTTAAAAAAATAAAAATGTAAGCCTTAATTTTACTACAGTAAGAAATTCCCACGATCACAAACGAATAAACTTTCACAGAAGTGTCACATTGTAGAAGAGCACGTGAATGTCACTTCCACAAACATGGGAAAGCATCCACAACCAAATCATCCCGTTTGAACAACAGTGCAAATTTAACAATAAGATTAACCACGGTAACGGCCAAGATGTCAAGTTTATCATGGATGCAAAGTGCATATTAAAATTGTAATACCATTGATATTACATTGAAATATTTGATGGATACAAAGCATATGAGGATGTGTATTTGATCCATAATGACTGGTAAGGTGGTTAAGGAAAAAAAAATAGTGAAAAAAAAAACTTTATTTAATTTCTGTATGTTAGATTCAGAAAATACAATATTGTTAATAATATTTCAGTCAAATAAAATGTATAAACTTAAATGAACAACTTGGTGTCGTTGTTATGCAAATTTAAGTAAGACCACATATATTTTTGAAATCACAGCAAATTCACACACAATTTATTCATTTTATTTTTTTGCTCAGTTATTCTGTTTAGACTTTGTAATTAAAGATAACATTTAATTAGAAAAGTAATGAAGTTTAAGATCTTAAAAATTTAGACAAATCAAAATATTCGGATGAGTTATGTATATGAAAAAAAAAGTGTGTGTGTGTGTGCTTGAGGGTTGTGCAGGGACACCTTTGATACCCAGTAATTAATTATTTAGAAAATATCTAAATGCTGACGCCATCTGACTCTAAACGTGATGTCAATGACAGATGGGGCCACCAGCAAAATTCCAAGGATTCCATACTCAATCGTATCTCTAACCATCACCCAGAATTCCATATGCAAACAAAAACACTATGTGACATCTATGACAGATGTGGTCCCAGAGAAATTCCAAATATCCCATACTCTATCTTATCTCTAACCATCACCCACAATTCCATATGTGAACAAAATCACACGACATGACATCAATGACACATGTTCCCACAGGGAAATTCCTAACATTCCAGACCCATGAGCTCTTGCACAGAATCACCCAATGATCTTATCAGCCAATCATGTCCCGATTCCTTATCTTATCTTGATCAGAGTGCCACCCCTACTACTGCCAAGAACCTCCAACACCACCTTCGCATTTTAGTAAGTTCTATCTCATTTCATTTTTCCTTCTATAATTAGTTTCCATCAGTTTTCAAAAGATGTTTTGTTTTTTATCTGATGGGTTTCTATTTTTTTTTAATATCTTGGAATCTTATGTTCACTTTCTATAATGATTAATTCAGATATTATCCCATTGTAGAGTTCTGTTTTGTTAAAATGAAGCTCTTGCACAGAATCACCCAATGATCTTATCAGCCAATCATGTCCCGATTCCTTATCTTATCTTGATCAGAGTGCCACCCCTACTACTGCCAAGAACCTCCAACACCACCTTCGTATTTTAGTAAGTTCTATCTCATTTCATTTTTCCTTCTATAATTAGTTTCCATCAGTTTTCAAAAGATGTTTTGTTTTTTATCTGATGGGTTTCTATTTTTTTTTAATATCTTGGAATCTTATGTTCACTTTCTATAATGATTAATTCAGATATTATCCCATTGTAGAGTTCTGTTTTGTTAAAATGAAGGCTTCTATGGACACAGAACTTCCAATGTGTAGGAATTGATGAAATTGATCCCGAATCATATCTCACCAAACTATGTACAAGGCATCGATAATAATCGGTATTGGCAGTTGCATACCTATATGAAAATCACTGATTTCTGCAAAGTAAATAAAAGTTTCTAATTCACTGGGTGGTATGGTATTAGGCTGCCTGAAGAAAGACTATTATAGGGTTGATTCATGTATCTGAGAAGGGATCTTTTTCTGGCTGAAAACTGTAGCTTTTACCTCACAAATCAAGACCACTGAACGTACACTATTACAGGGTGTAATTTAGTCTTCCAAATGCCAATTAGTGATGGCTTGTAACGAATAGTTTATTATTTGCTATTTGGAAACCTTTTCGTTACTGCTTTATCCTTAATATATTATATTATACACTTTCCTTATATATTCTCCTTTCTTATTCTATCTCACTACTGCATAATGAGTTTATCTACCTTTCATGTTACAAGTTGTATACCTTTGAATACTGGAAAATTTGTTTGTTCAGACTGCGCCACCAGTATTGTTTATTTTGCATAAAACCCAGTAATATGGCCTGTTGATTACTCTCTCTCTAACAAATTCCTTCAGTAAAGTTTAACACCAACAGTCATAGTCTAATTGCACTTAACTACACACTTCTGCTATCTTACTTGGTTCTCTTAGGTTTGTGTTCATTTTAGGAACAGTGTGTTGTAATTTGAAAGATCAGGTGGCACTCTATTGACATATAAACAAAACACATTTATTTACACTAGAATAAGAGGTGAATCTCAGGCTTCCTCATGGATTGTCTTGTTTCAAGGGCAACTCGTTCGGATAGTAGCGGGCTTTGGACTGCAATCTCCGGTACTCAAATAGCTTAGGAAGAGGTTTCAGCATACAGGCAGGTTGTCCGGTGCTTGAAGTTCACTCTGCAGCTATTGGCTTCGGTTGACCTCCCAAAGCAAAAGACATCCGACAGAAACTGCCTCGGGTATTTTCATCGGCTATTCTCGTCATTCCCATCTGCTTTTCCACTGGCACGGCTCGCCGCAACATCCTGTCCTCTGGATCCTACTCTCGATATTTCTGCCTCTAACTGCTGATCCTCAATGCCTTTTTATTCCACTATCTTCGGGGCCTTGCGCAAAGGGTTGAAACCCCCCCAAAAAATTCGGCATGACTTTGATCTGTTTCGACCGACCTTTCTTTCTACTCCTGGTATACTACACAAATCCAATTAGACGGACACCAGAACTACTTATAAAATGCGCTGTCCCTTTTAAGAATGACCTTGATGGCGGGGATACACAGAGCTTGCAAACAATGGTTTCAAAAGCACTTAGTTAAACAATAACATACAGGTTGGAGTGACATAGCATTTTATTTTGTTTCTTACAAACTTTACCCATTCTTTGTTTACTATGTTTTTAGCAGGTCAAATTTATCATAGGATTAAATATCTCTTTACAACCGTTATTTTTATATTACAGTCTTTTTTTACAAACTTTTTAGATGTGACCTCTGTAAAAATCTATATAATGTGCTCATAAAATTTCAAGCTACATCGAATTTTACATGCTAATGAAGCACAACCTCTTTGGGAAAAGGTACTAAATGATTTTAATTTTTCAGGATGCAAAATGATCACTTAGTTCACTTTTTTGAGTTTTGAGTTAAAAATCAATTTAAATGTGGAAAAATTCAGCTTTTAGGATTAAACGCATTTTTTACTTTTTCCCCCTCCAGTACATCCTGCATTTATCTGTTTTTTGTCACAGGCAAGGTTTCTTATTCTTCATGTGTCAGACTTCTTTTTTTTTTTATTTAATCCAACTCAAAAATCGATTAAAGGATTAACAATATTTTAGATAATTATGCCTGTTGGGGGACCTTACCAATATCCTTGGTTTCACTATCAGTGATGTATATGGGTGGAGTTGACTGCCCACTTATCGTCCAAACACACCAGTTCAGGCTCTTAGGCATTAGAGGTTCAACAGAATAATATAATTTAATGTGATCTTTGGCAATTTGGTACTTAGGATCAATGTTGAAATTGCAGTTTTAATTTAAAAAAAAAAACTACTAAAAACATTTTTATGTTCACTTATTGTGATAATGAGTGATGTTAACTATACGAGAATACAATTATGAATTCACCTGCCTGTAATCGATTGAAATCATTTACTGTTTATATAATGAGATCTTACATAATAATTTAACATAAGAACTTGGCACCTGTGTAGTTCAGTGAAAGTAACATGTGTCTGCCACAGCTCTAAATCGACCGAAGAGAGCATCGTAAGTTCGATTCTAGTCACCGACTAGAGGAACTTTTACTAAGTCATTTTTTGACCGGTTCCAGAGTTAGTCGATCTCTGGCATGGGGAAGCGGGTTTTTCGTCCTGTAAACTCAAGAAAATCGACTGTCGAACCCACACTATATTCAGACAGTAACAGTGTTAGGTTTAGGGACCACTTGTCAGTTGCCTCTCTTCACCAATGCCATTTATAATTAGTGACAGTCTTGGGCTAGCTATCTGTGATTGGTTACTGGTGGAGATCGAATTTCTCCCTGTCTCAAAAAATTAGGTCTAAAACGGCATCGCCTACTCCCTATAAGGGATAAAAGGTGTTAGCTGATGATTTTTTTCCTGAGATCTTAAATAATAATTAAGCAAATGCTGCTTCAATATCTCATTACAAAAAAGACTAGCTTTGCATAGCTCCTCCTCCACCTAAAAACAGGTCTTACATCTTATGAGAACTTGGTAGTAACTTTATGAGGAATATTCATACTGAGACATTCTGCACCATTTGTTAAATATTTGCTCTTCCTTAAAGTTTACTTCCCTTATGAATTTACCTCTACTATAACCAAGAATTTCCCTGACTCTAATATCTGTATCACTTCTTACGTGTTCATTCTATAAGGAAAGCAAATTCTTTATCTCTAGTCGATTCCTAATTTTACTCACGTGCTTACCCTGACTGTTAAAGATTATTCCTTGCTAAAAGAAACGAATCCTCTCATTTCTTTCTGGAGCCGTCTCCTCTTCAGATATTGACAAATTTATTTTTTAAAGCTGCACCAGCCAATATCTTAGAATAGAGGGGACCCTTATTCAGGGAGACTTTTCCAGACCTTTGGTGCACATTGATGAATAAATTTAGTGCTTAAACTCATAAACTAAATGCTCTACTGTGGCTAAGTAAATTCTGGTTTGCAGTCGTAACCTCTATAACATGTTATACCTTTCTTTCAATTCTCCCCTCTATGGTTCAGATTAATGAGTGGTAGTTTTGGTTCATATATCACAGGCAAAACTCAGGTATAAAAGAAAAAAAAAACATATTTTTTGGAATCTAAAGACATAATATACATTTAGACCAATCTCACTTTCAGTTAGTTCAATGACATGTTAAATCAAACTGATTAATACTCTAATGCATGAACAATAAATCCTTCTTTTGAGTTAGAGACTTAGCACACATAATATACACATTATTGTAGGTGTCCATCTGACTGAAGCCACAATTTTGAAAACAGCAGACCTGACTGGTTTCTCAGAGTAAACATCTCTGGTGTTTATTCAGTGAAAAAATTAACTAGATTGGGATGGGTTTAACTAGTGATATGCAGCTGTTTGCAGATGATGCAAAACTGGGGAGAGAAATGTAGAGTCCAGCAGATGTTATGGGCTTACAAGAGGACTTGAATAGATTGCATGAATGGGCAAGTAAGTGGAACTGTCAGTTCAATGTTGCAGGGTGTAAGGTTTTGAGATCTGGTAAGCAACGATGGGATACAAAGTATACACTTAGCGGGGAATCTTTAAAGGAAGTAGAGGAGATGAGAGATCTAGGAGTGATGGTAGACAAGGACCTGAAATTCAGGGGTCACATTGCACAAGTTGTGAAGACGTCACATCGGATAATGGCAATAATGCGGAGGACCCTGACATGCAGAAATAGAGAGATTATGATGGCATTGTAAGGTTATGATGATAATGATGGTTAATTATGATGGCATTGTAATCCATATGAGGCCTGATCAGGCCTCATATGGATTATTGTGCACAGATCTTGTCATCGGATTTTCATGGTGATGAGGATATGTTGGAAAGGGTCCAGAGAAGATTCACAAAGGTGCTCAGTGGTAATTAGGATATGGAGTATGAGGATGGAAGGAGAGAATGTAAGTTGCAAAGGCTCATGAATAGGAAGGGGGGGGGATATGATTGAGATATATAAGCTAGTCAGGGGTTGTTATTGGGTCGACATGGAAGAGATTTTTTTTATAGAATGCGAGAGGGTGGGCAGAACAAAAGACCATTACTGGAAACTGAATAAGTTGGGTGTGAACAGAGGAGTGAGGAGCAGGTTCTTTGCATGGAGAGTGGTTGATGAGTGGAATGCATTACCTGAGTGTGTTGTGGGTGTAGACACTTGGAATCAGTTTAAAGCAAGGGTGGATGAGCATTGTGTGCGATATTGTGTACCTCCCACGATGAGTCTCCAACATGACATCATATGTTAATAATAATAAAGAGATTTTCTAGGGATAGTGACAGGGGAGAAATCATGGCAAGTTTGTTTCCAATATTTATCAGGAAATGTGAATAAAGTGTTTTCTATGCAATGTTTGAATAGATAATCTAACAGTGTCTGGCAGAAAAATTTTTTGAAGATCCATTGTATCATCACTACGGATGATACAATGGATCTTCAATTGATTGAACAGACTGAAACGTGTAGAAAGGCTTATGCGTTCATCGTACATGTTGATTATTATTACCAGTATCTATGTAGGAAAAAAAAAAAGAGAGAGAGAGAAACCAGATATTAATTAGATATTTAGGAAACTTTCATCTAAGTGAAAGTTTCCTAAATATCTAAAATGTATACAGCCATACTTGTTGAGGTTTGAAGTATGTTTCAGGGCTTCTGTTGATTCCAAGAACAATCTCTCTGACTTATAACAACTTCTGTACAGTACTTTTGTTTTTTTCAATTGATCCTGTGTGTAAGGATATCCAAGGCATGGTCTGCTAGACCCGAATTGCCCATAGCAATAGTGCCAGATGTCCGCAGTTCTTCCTGTCTGTCCATAGTAGGCTCAATCACACGAACAGGGCACTTTATAGACTCCTGGATAAAGAGATTCTATCCTTGGGTGAATTGATGATAGTTGCCAATTTGACATATAGTTTAAATACAGTGCATAGCTGATGTCTCTTAAGCACTCTAGATATATTTTCAGATGTGCCTTGAATGTATGGGATGGTGACAGTTTTGCTGTAGCCTTCTGTGATAGACAGTGGGGTAGGGGGATTTCTGGGGACCATTTAGCATTTTGTCTACCTTATAGAGATTATAGCCACTGGCTAGGAGGGTGTGACATAAGTAAGTGTGTTCAGCAGTGAGAGCATTGTCATTGGAACAACGTGCTCTAGCTCTGTGGGTTAGTGTTTTTTTAGGATACCATACTGCTTGAGATGGATGATGGTTTGTGCAAATATCTCCCTCTATGTGTGCATTTTCTATAAACAAAAAATGATAAGGAACCATCTGGAAGACGTGTGATCAGTGTATGCAGGAAGGGCAGAGAGTCATTCGCTTTCAGTTCGATTGTAAAGTGAATTTTTGGATGTTGGCTATTTAAATGCACTAAGAATGTATCCAATATGTCTGAGCAATGTGGCCAAATTGCCAGCATATCGTCAACATATCATACGCAAAGCACTGGTTTGAGAATGGCAGTGTTCTAAGTGTTCTATGTAGAAGTTGGCTAAGTGTGTGTGTGGGGGGGGGAGCCCTTTGCTGTCCCATCTAATTATTTGTATATTTTTCCTCTCCATGTAAAATAACCTGCATGTATTGTGAATTTAAAAAGTTCAAATATATAAGGGAAAAGCATGACTAGTAAATCAAGGGTTTCAATTAATGGCACATTTGTGAATAGTGAGGTGATATCAAAACTCACCATCATGTCTGAACTTTTATGGTTTACTAAAATACTTTTTAGATGGGCAGAATTTTTGACAAAGGAGGGAGAATTGTTTGTGAGATGGGCTAGTAGCTTAGCTAAATGTCTAGCAAGTTTGTATGTGGGACTGTTTATACTATCCACAATACGAAGTAAGGGTGTAACCTTGTTTGTGAATTTTTGGTGCTCCATAGTGGGCGGTAGAAATGGTGTTGGTGTAGTTGCAGTTGGATTGAGTGGTGGACACAGAGAGCTGTAGAGTAGGTGTCCTCCCTCGATGAGTCTTTGGACTCCCTGGAAGTGTCATGTAATAATAATAATAATAATATATCCATATTCTGTTGAATTAATCAGTTGTGTTCCCTTTGTCTGCTTTGGTTATAACATTGTGGTTATTATTGAGTAACTCTTTTAGAACAATGATTTCCTTATGTGGGATATTATTTTTGGGAGGCTTAGAATGGATTAGGATGTTGGTCACATCTAAACAAATGTTATTGGCTGTTGCTGAAGGCAGGTCGTATATTCCCTGTTCAAAGAAAGCCATTATGTTGGAATTTTGGAACTTGCTTGGGAGTATACAAACATATATATATATATATATATATATATATTAAAAAAAAAAAAAACAATTAGCCAAACAGTAAAGGGCTCTCTCTCTCTCTCTCCACCCACCAGTCAACTTCTACATAAAACACTTAGAAAAGCTAGAAATCCCCCTTCCACTGTCTACCACAGAAGACTACAGCAAAACTGTTGCCATCCCATACTTTCAAGGCACATCTGAAAAGATATCTAGAGTGCTTAAGAAACATCAGCTGTGCACTGTATTTAAATCGTATGTCAAATTGCCAACTCTCATCCATTCACCCAAGGACAGAATCTCTTCTTTATCACATCCAGGAGTCTATGAAGTGTCCTGTTCGTGTGATCGAGCCTGCTATGGACAGACAGGAAGAACTGTGGACATCTGCCTCAGTGAACATAAAAAGTAAATCCGGCACTATCACTATGACAAGTGTGGTCTAACAGACCACACTTTGGATACCCCTGCACACAGGATCAATTGGGAAAAAACAAAGTGCTGCACAGAAATTGTTATAAGTCAGACTGATTGTTCTTTGAATCAAAAGAAATCCTGAAACATACTCCAAACCTCAACAAGTACGGTTGTATAAATTTGCCAAAGATTTAGGAGACAGTCATCTTAAGACCTAATTAATACTTGGTTTCTCCTCCCTCCCCCTCCCTACATAAGATGGTGCCTATTTAGGACCTTCGGTCTTTGTGTTGTATGTTGTTACAATTGTTCCAACTAGTCCCATTGTTATACTGGTTTGTTGTTGTTTTAGATTGATATATCGTTGTTTCTGTAACAAACTGTTTTTGTGCTCTGAAGATGCTGGACAGAATACCAGCAATAAGTTAAATAGTTATTTTCTTATCAGTCTGTGTTATCATCTATACCAGTAATATTAATTAACATGTATGACAAACACATAAGCCTTTTTTACACTTGTCAGTCTGTTCATCAACTGAAGATCCATTGTATCATCCCTAGGGATAATACAATGAATCTTCAATTGATGAAAATAATAAATATACAAAATCCACTGTACTGAATAAACTAATTATGCTCACAGGTACATATCAATATTGTAAAATATACCAAGTTTGTTGTTGTTTGTTAACTATTAAAACTAAATAATAACAATGAATCTAAAAATTAATGGCTTCCTTGGGCCTGCGTTGCAGAGCAAAGTTTTTCATATGATGGTGATACATTGGAAATTGACACTATTAGTTCTCTTTTTATATGATTAACTGAGATCTATATTTTTTTTAAAGCAGCCACTGCAAAAAACCAATATCACAAGGATAAGATGTTGGAAATGGCAAAAGTGCACAAAAAGCTGTTGACTTTGGTGCAGAAAATTCATCATCAACACCGGCCCAAAATTCAAACGATTTAGATGCAAATTGTCTTTTGATTCGCCACTTCATGTGAAATCTATAAATTGTTCCTTTCCTTCAATTGAGAAAACTTTAGGGATAATTTGAAATGGGTTTCTAACCCACTCGTAAACTGCCATTATGCTGTCGTCGGTTATAAAATAGTGTCTAAAATTCTTCAACATTGTTAAATGATTTTCAATAATTGCAAATAAAACTTTGATGTGTTGCTCTTCTGCCTTGTAGGTTTTGATAAATTCATCCACATCTGCAAACATTTCTGATTTTATTATTATTGTTATTATTATCATTCAGGCCTCCATGGAGTCAAAAGACTCATCGCAGGAAGTCTTTCCTAAGAAACACAAAGTCTATCAAGACTCATTGTGGGGAGGTTCCCCCTAAGAAACACAAAGTCTATCATACCACTCCTTAAACTCATTGACCATTCTCGCTCTCACCACTCTATCAGGCAATGCATTCCATGGTTCAATCACCCTCCATGCAAAGAAACCACTCCTCGTCCTCTTGCTCAGTTTCCTTTCATAACTTCCAGAGATCGCCCCTTGTCATCACCCCTTCACGCTGATCAACCAAGCAAAAGAACTTGCTTTATCATTGTTTCATAATTCTAGTTTTTTACAAAAAGCATTAACTTTGACACTCATCTCTAAGATATGTGTATTTTTTTCTTGGAGTTGCAGGTTAATATATTTAGTTTCTGAAATATGTCTGCCAAGTAGCTCAATTTCAACATAAATAAGTGGTCTCTAAACTTCTCTGTTTCTTTGTGATTTTTCTCTTCCAAGAAGATTACTATTTTGTCACTTAATTTGTAATTATGTTGATTTTAAGGGTCTCATTTTTATATAATTCACCAGTTATAACTGTTGTTAACACAATGTTTAGACCAGGACTCATTTCCTTTGCAGCAAGATCTTTTCTATGAATCATGCAATGTTTCCAAATACATTGTGGTGATTTTTCCCTCACAAGGGCTTGTAAACTTTTAAACCTTCCAGACATAACTCGAGCACCATCAGTGCAAATTCCAACACAATTTTTCCACTGTATGTTACCTTGCACATAAAATCGTCCAGTATTTTGAACAATTCAGGTGCTTTGGCTCTTCTTTCTATTGGTTTACAAAACAATAACTCTACAACTACTGATAATCCATCGCAAAATCGAATATAAGCAATTAAATGACAATCCTTGTTGCCATCTGTTGCCTCATCAAGCTGAATTGAGAATAATTGGTCACAAAGCTTCGACAAAAGTTGTTGCTGCATATCTTCACATATATCACCAATTTGCCGGGAAACAGTATTGCATGCAGGTCTGGTGTTCGTGGTGACTTTGATACAGTGGAGAGAGATTGCAAAAGAGTATGTCAAAAATGATATCAGGATTGTAGAATACTGATTATGAAGACAGATTGAGAATTTGTAGGCTGTAGACACTAGCAAACAGGAAAAAGAGGGGTGATACGAATGAGAATTTCTGTAGATGGAATTTAAGGATTGTGGGGAAAGGATGCAAGGGATCCTTGGAAGTTTGGTATGAATGCTGTCAAGAAGAAGGTGAGGGCTAAATGAATTCAAGAACAGGTATGATAGCTAGTGCAAATAGCATGGCTTCCCTTGATGAGTTCCTGACTCACTTGGTTATCTCATCATCATCATCAAATTCCTGCCATGTACCCTCAAGGGGTGTACAGGATATGACAGTACTACATGAAAAAATTACATCATTACTAACTTCCTATCTACAATTTTCCTCCAAATCAGTCTGTTACTTGTCAAGACTCCAACATTATCAGATCTTATATTTCTATCGTCTAAGGCACTTTGTACCGTATCAATCCACCTATATCTTGGTCTTCCTCTGGGTCGTTTTCTTGTCAACCTGGCAGAGAACACTTGTTTTGCTAATCTTTCCTCTCCCATTCTATTTAAGTGACCATACCACCTGAGATTAGCTCTGCTAATGCATTCCTGGATGCTAACAATGTCAAGTTCTTTCCTAATATCCTCATTTTTAATATGATATTGCCATTGATGCCATCTGTTCACACCTCTAATCTTTCTCAGGACTCTCATATCTGTGGTCTCTAGTCGTTGGTCAAGTGTTTTACTTCTGACCCAGCTCTCAGATCCATAAGTTAAAACTGGTTTGAACACTGTCTTGTATACAGCTAATTTAGTGTTCCGACTAATTTCTTTCTTATTCCATATGAATTTATTCAATTGACTTCCCACCATACCAGCTTTGTTGATTCTGTTGTCTATTACTATATTTAATTTACCATCTTCAGTAAAAATCGTGCCTAAGTAGCTGAAATGTGTTACTTGTTCCACAGGTTCTCCATTTACAACACAGTTGACATTTTCAATGATTCTGCCTATTTTCATTGTCTTTGTCTTTTTATTGCTGACCGTCATACCATATCTATTACAACAGTTATTCAATTTAGTCAGAGAATCTTGCAGACTTGTAGCAGATTTATTTAGAAGTATAACATAATCCGCATAAAGCAAAGAGCTGACATTAACATCTCCAATTTTGATATCAGGTTTAATACCACATTCCTTCATAATGTGATCCATATAGATAATGAATAACAGAGGGGATAATGTACATCCTTGTCTCACACCAGATTTAACATTAAACCATCATCCTGTACTTCCTTCAATTCTAACTGCTGACTTACTCAAATAAAGACTAAGTATTGCTTGATATAATGCCCCATTGACACCATATAACTGCAGCGTATTGAATAGCTTCTCTCTTGGCACCTTGTCATATGCCTTTTCCAAATCGACAAAACTTAAATACAGATCTTTGTTGTATTCCCATGCTTTCTCGACTATTTGTCGTAAAGTGAAGATCTGATCCTGACAGCCTCTATTTGGCCTGAATCCAGCTTGTTCTTCAACAAGCTTTTCTTCCACAATTCTTCTCAACCGTTTCTCAAGTATACTTGCATAGATCTTGCAGGAATACTCAGTAGGGAAATACCTCTGTAATTCTCACATTCAGTTTTATTTCCCTTTTTATATATGGGTACTATGAGAGCTCTACTCCAATCATCAGGGATTCGTCTCTCTGTCCATGCTTTCTGAACTATGCAGTGCAGCCACTGTAAGACTTTTATACCACCATACATCAGCATTTCTGGTCGAATATCATCTACTCCTGCTGCCTTTCCACATTTCAAGCCTTTGATGGCTTTTTCTACTTCAAGTATGGATATGTATTCCTGACTTCATGTGTGGTAAGTGTTTTTTATCACTGTGCTGTCATCACTGCTTGTTTCATTTAGCAGTTTTTCAAAGTAATTACTCCATACTTCAAGGATATCTTTTTCTCCTGTTTTCATGTCACCTTTATCATCTCTAACTCCTTTTACAGCACTCTTTCCTCCATTCCTAAGCTTCTTCAACAACCTCCAGAATATTTTGCCACCTTCTTGATATTTATTTTCTATATTCTTGCCAAAGTCCTCCCATGACTTTTGTTTAGCTAGTTTTACACACTGTTTAGGCTTTCTTACATTTGTCTCAGTATTCTGTAAGAATAAAAGCTGACTTATTTGCCAGGAACTTTTGATATGCTTTCTTCTTTTCCTTCACTGCCTCTTTAACTTCCTGTGTCCACCAGGGAGTTCTGATTTTTTTTATCCTTGCACACAACCTCACCACATGCTTCTCTGGCAGAATCAATCAATGTTTTCTTCAGAGTTTGCCACTGAATCTCCAAGGTTTGATTCCTGTTCTCAAACTCTTTCATTTTCTTTTCAATAATCTTTCTGTATTTTAGTCTACAGTTCACATCTGAGAGCTGCTCAACTTTTATTCGCTTTATAACTTTCTTACATGTTATTCTTTTCAATATGAAATTCAATTTTATCCTGCGCAAGACTAAATAGTGATCACTTCCAATTTCAAATCCTCTGTACACTCTGGTGTCCTGCACCAGGGAGAAAGCATCACTATCAACAATAACATAGTCAATGAGACTTTTCTTATTCCTAGCCTCTTTTCTCCATGTGAATTTGTGCACATTTTTATGTTGGGACATGCTGTTAGTAATAACCAGTCCATGTCCTGAGCAGAAATCCAACAGATATTTGCCATTATTATTAGCTTTGCTCTTTTCTCCAAATTTTCACAAAATATTTTTGTATGTCTCACAATCATTTCCTACTCTGCTATTTAGATCCCCAACAAGGACCAACTTTTCCTTTTTCATCGTGTCAGTTGCTTTTTCTAAAGCCTCAAAAAATTCCTCCACTTCTACCTTAGTAGAACCTTCTGTGGGACCATAGGCACAAATAAGTCTCATTGTCCAGTTCCCCATTCTCATATTTGCCCACATTACTCTACTTGAGACTGACTGCCATTCAAGATTAGCCTCGTATTTTGTGTTGAATACTATGGCTACTCCTTCTTTTCCTTGATTGTCATTGCCTGAATATAATATTTTGTATTTATTGCTCAGAAAGATCTCGCCAGTTTTGGTCTTTTTTGTTTCAGTCACCCCTATTATGTTGATCTGGTACTTATCTAATTCCTCAGCTAGCTCCATTTCTTTGCCATTCAGGCTTCTTACGTTGATAGTACCGATCTTTAACTCTGGTGATGTTGAGTTGGGGTATGTTTTCAGATTTGTTCCAGTAGCTGACTTTTCACTGTTTGCCCTGGTTCCCTGGCGAAAACAACGGGGGCCTTGTTTAACCGGGCGACGCTCCTGCCGGCATGAAATTTTGTCATGTTGTACCATCATTTTTTATTTTGGTTTAACCAATAAGAATACAATTTGGTTGGCTAAATCCCAAATTGCCAGCCCATCCTCGTTCGTTCAGTATCAAAGTAGATACCCAACAGGGTGCACCACGAGAAGGTGAGGATTGGACATTAGGTCAGAAGCCCTGGTCGGTTCTCCGCATTCCCTTAAAGGCTATGTGAAGGTCTCCTCTCGGTTATACAGCTTTGACCCTTAAGCACCCCCTTGGTTATCTCTCTTAATAATAATAATTTCATACTCTCCTGTAATCAAAAATAACTAACACTGGGTTTAGAGGTCATAATAATTATTTAATAAAACCTACTAGTTTCACCACTTAAGCTACTGGCTTCATCTGGGTTGGGATGAACATGCAAATATACAAGTATTAAATATGAATCATTACATAACTAAAAACGCAAAATATGCAGGAACTGTTACACAAAAATAGAAGTAAAACAGACACGTGGAGTGTGGAAGCTAGCACATGGTCAGTCATTGTGCTTCACATGTTTCTGCTTTTACTTGTATTTTTGTGTAACAATTCCTACACATTCAGTGTTTTTAGTTTATGCAATGATTCATAACTTCCATGAACTGGAGCAGATCTACAAACAGAGAAAATGCTACTGCATGAGGGACAGCCGACACGCCTACTTGAAGACCACATAGAGTAGGTGAGAAATCAGCGATGTGGTCAGCAAAAGATGTCAAGTATGTAGCCACCCTCAACATAAGATCATTATACCGACTTGGAAATTGCAATTAGTCCAGGAAAATTCGAAAAGATTGAAATGGAATATTTCAGGTCTATCAGAGACACATTGGTGCAATGAGGGACTTATGGATTTACCAGAAGGAAGACTTCTCAGGAAGAAAAAATAATATACACGGAGGAGTTGCATTATTAATTGAGAAGAAACTTATACACCCAGTAATTGAAATAAAACCAGTGTCTCCCAGAATAATCACAGCCAAATTTCAAGCAAAAGAAAGAGGTCAAATATATGCACCAGACAGTAACCATCCAGAGGAAGAAATAGAAAATTTCTATGAGGAACTACAACAGGAAATAGATAGATAAAAAAACAGAGAACTCATGATAGTGATGGGAGATCACTAAAGCTAAAATAGGAGTTTTTTGTAGACAAAAAAGATGTGATGGGGCAATTTGGATACAGAGAGCTTAATGACAGAGGAAAAGAATTACTACATTTCAGTAAAGCAAATGATCTAATTACAAACACATTGTTTTATAAATGTCCTAATAATAAATATACATGGACATCTCCAGATGGTAATATAAAGAATTGCATAGATTATAACATCATAAACAAACAATGGAAAAGATCAGTAAATAATGTTCGCACATTAAGAAGTTTCGATTTTGACACTGACCATTTCATGGTCAGTATCATGAAATGCTAAAGTGAAAATAAAATTTAACAGGTAAAATAATTTCAGTAAAGAAGAAAGATTGAATCTATCAAAATTAAAAGACAGCTCAATCAGAAGTCAATTTTTAGAACAGATGCACCTGAGTTTAAAACCCTCCTTTTCTCAGAACAGCGGAAAATACTGGGAAGTAGGAAAAGGAACAGTGTTATCAATTGCAAAAGATATCCTAGGTAACAAACTAAAATAAACAATCAGTGGATAACCCAAGAAATCCTAACCACAATAGAAGAAAAAAAGAGAGGCCAAGATACTTGTAAACCAACAAAACAATGAAGAGAATAGAGAAAAATACAGGATACTAAAAATAAAATTCATAACCTGTGCAAAAAAGCCAAAGAAAAAGTTAAAAAATGCCAAGGAGCATACCAACAAAACGGCCTAAAAGTCTTCCATGACACTACAAGAGTAATTATAAAGGAATTCTAAGCAAAAGCAGTAACAATGATAAACAACAAGATGACTGAAACTGGGGATATTGAAGAGATAAGGAAAATCTCTTCAAAATCTGGTCAAACCATTTTAAGATTATCTTTCATCAAGGAAATAAAACTACAATGCCAACAATAGAGGAAAATAATGATTACCCAAAAATCTTAAAAAAAAGAAGAAGTTTTATTGCATATCTAACTTCTTTTAAGATTTTTGGGTGAAAAACAATAAAGCACCAGGTATTGATACTCTCTCTACTGAACTGTGGTCATATGGATACAGCACATCAATAGAATATTTAACAATCCTATTCAACAGAATACTAGAAACAGTAGAGATACTAAATGACTGGAGAACTGGAAAGATCATCCCAATATACAAGAAAGGAGACACAAGAGATTGCAGAATTACAGACCAATCAATTTACTCTCTCACACTATAAAATATTTGAAATAATTATACAAAACAGATTAAAAAGCACCTATAAAGAACTTATAGGCACAGATCAAGCTGGTTTTTGAGGAAACTATTCAATAGACCAGATTTTCATATTTGCACCAACTAGCAGAATTCAGCTGGGAAGACCATAAAGAGCTATATTGTTGTTTTGTGGACTATAAACAAGCTTTTGATAGCATCTATAGAGAAATTCTTAAAATTCTATTAGAAAAAGCAATAGATAAATATATATAATACAGCTTTTGATAAAATATTATTCTAAGACAAATGCAATAATTAAAAAAAACGACACATTCACAACAGAACCCATAGAGATCCAAAAAGGAGTAATGCAGGGATGTCCACTATCACCAAGCCTATTCAACATATATCTAGAAGTTGTAAAGAATGCAACAGATAATGCACATGGAATCAATATCAACGGACTAAATATAAATAATATCAAATATGCAGATAATCTTGTTCTTATTGCAAGAACCCTAAATAAACTACAAAGATTGATAAACAAACTAAATGAAACCTGTAAAATATATAACATGGTAATAAATATACAAAAGACAAAAGTGATGAAAATAGGGAGAAACAAAACTAACATCTCAGTCACCCTAAATAGAGAACAAATAGAACAAGTAGATAACTTCATATATCTTGGATCAAAACTAACAGAAACAACAGATGCACTCGAAACAATCAAACACTGAGCGATAAGATGGACCACCATGGAAAAATTCTGGAAAACAAACCAAAACCAAACTATATGAATCAGTAATCATACCAACAGTTATCTATGGAACAGAAGTATGGACAATTAAGAAAAGAGAGGAGAAGAAAGTTAGTATTTGAAATGAAATTAATAAGAAAAATAAATCAAACAAGTTGGAGAGAAAAGAAAACAGCACAGTTAGACAAAAATTATTGTATAAGACAATATCAGAAAAAAATACAAAACAACAACTGAGATGGTTCAGCTACACTGCACGCATGGACGCAGAGAGACTGTCTAACATCCTAATAAATACTTTTAACAACCGAAAGAAGAAGACCAGGGAGACTAAGATCACCTGGCTGAAATCAATAAAGAACATTTCAGGATGTAGAACGTATAATGAACTTTTTCGAAAAGCAAGGAATAGAGAAGACTGGAAGATCCTGCTCAATGGAAGAGAAGAAGAATGATTCGTATTTAAAGCGTGTATATTTGTATGTTCATCCCAACCCAGATGAAGCCATTAGCTTAAGTGGTGAAACTAATAGGTTTTATTAAATAATTATTATGACTTATAAACCCAGTGGTAGTTATTTTTTTATTACATTAGTTTTTTGGTCGAAAAAAAATCAACATTCTTCACACTCTTCTATTTATTCATATTTCTGTTGTGTTTGTACTTTTCATGTTAATGTTTTGTATATCCAGTCTTCTGAGTTATGTAGAATGTATGATTTGCCACAAATTCCTTTATTCTATATCTTTTTTTGACTTTGTTTCATGTAACAGAGTGGGGGAAATCAGTCTTTATCCCTTAAATCCAAAACATTTTGCTATAGCAAACTATTTCTCTGTATCCTAGGAATTTGCTATAGTGAGCATATCCTGCACTAACAATCTTATAGTAAGTTTATCAGACCCCCAATCTTACTCCTTACACTTCTAAATATTCTTATAGAGAAAAGTGCACCGCACTGGATTATGTTTCCATTAGCCATATATTACAATACATGTTATTAAATTCCCTTCAAGGGAGGCCAAGGATCATTCAGGAAGACACACTACTCCATACAACCCAGCATCTATTATACAATACTTAACATTCCATCCACACAATATCACTATCTGCCATCTACCATATTTTTTTGTCTGTAAACTGTGTGTTTTCTGACTAACTTGCCTGAACGTAGGATGAAAAACTTGAGTTTCTGAAAAAAAAAAAAAAAAAAAAAACCCTGCTGCCATCTTCATGTAAGATATCAATAACTGAAAAAGTCCAACACATAAGGATTCCTTTAATTACGACAAGAATGAAACTTAGTTCTTTTCCATTTGAAAGATAGAATGTTCCATTGTTCATCCAATTGTGATATGAAGGAGCTGTCTATTATTATTACTGAGACCTCCAGAGAGAGTCAAGACTCATTGACAGAGACCATACATTACTCACACCAGTTGTTATGCTGCCTTCTCTTAAACTCATTCACACTAGACGTGGAGATGGTCAACTAGGCGACGGTGAATGGGCGATAACTAAGTGGGCATCAGACATCTGGGCAACAAAATAATAGATCAAATATGTAGTGCAAATAAAAAAAAAAATATCGTTTTCTTTATTGAAATCACCATTCTTTTCTACCCGGAACATAAAATTCGAAAAATTTCACTTATAAATAAGTTTATTTTTATTGTGTAGAATTACAAAATTGTATAGAAGTTATACTGAAATTTCCCATGCAAAAAAATAAGTCAGCTAGTTAATAAATAGTTTCGTTTATATCATATATCAAAATTTGTAGGATCATTTAAGAAAGAGATGGTTAGAATTAGACGGTTAATAGAACTAGGGCTCCACCAATTTTTCCCTCCAACATTTGGTCTGTGTACCAAAGAACAATAAATGGAAGTGATAGAACAAATAATTTTGTGGAAGCCTGTCATCGAAAATTGCAATTGAGCTTTCGCAGCAGCACAAGTCATCCAAATTTATGGATTTTTATAAATGGACTACGAAAAATTCATCAACAACAACAAAAAAAACATATGTTGATTATGAAAGAGCAGTAGCAGGTTTTCAACATCAGCACAAATGTAGACGTTACAATGAAGCTGACCAAAGAATTTTGAGAAAAGTTATAACTTATGACAGGGAAAATATAACAGAATATTTACATAGTATTGCATATAACTATAATATGAATTAATAAATTTAAAATAAAAATTCTGTTTTGAATTTCATATACTTTTTTTGTTTTAATATATACATGTAACATGTATAAATGTTTGTTAACCCCTTAACGTACCAATTAAAAATCAGAAAGCGGTCGTTTTTCTGCCAATTTTTTGGGCCGAGGGTGATTTGTGGATCAAATTCATCATTATTTGAAAAATAATGATGAATTTGATCCAGCAAATCACCCTCACCCAAAACGCAAACGAAATAGCCGATACATGCCATTGGCAACGTTTCTCAGCTGAAAGGAAATAGGCACAAGATTGTCTAGCGTCTATATTCGGTTGTATTTATATGTGAAACCAAAATTCAAAATCAATTTGGTGCAATAAACAAAAGACGTGTCATAGATGTCTTTGTATGTTACGGGGTTAATTACAAAATAATATATTAATAAATGAATTAAAAAACTGTATTTTTTTCTTTATTTTAATATTGTGCAATTATACCTTTTCATTTTTAAATAATTTTCAGACTACTTTTTATAACCATCGCTTTCTTAAATGATTCTACAAATTTTGATATATGATTCTTTGAAAGTAAATGTTTCGAATGATCAATTCTTCATATATATTTTACAAATATTTACAAAAAAAAATCCATCAAATCATATGCTTGCTAAGCATGCAAAAATTTTTAAGTTTCTGTCACCCACTTGGCTATTGCCCATTGTGAATCGCCCAGTTGACCACCTCCCAAATGTCACACACTGCCCCAGATGCATCCACTACTTCAAGAGACAAACTGTCCCACTCACCGACTGCTATATGAGAAAAATATCTAGATCTTACCCCTTTTCTTACCTATGCACAAACTTAACTTCAATGGATGCTCCACATTCTCCATCCATCTTCCACATAGCGAAAAATTTCAGACTATATCTTATAACACTCATACAGCAGTTTACAGACCTCTATCGTATCACTCCTCCTATAAATTAAAGATGCCAAAATTATATTCTTCGTTTCATCCTTTATCCATTAGCCACTATATACAAGTAGTCCACTTGTGAAGTTACTTCACATGCAAACTTTGTTTGCTTACACTTGGATAAAAGGATGAAACAATTAATTGCTTGGCATCTTTAATTTATAATATAACCATGTGAAAAAAAACAGTATCATTACTCGTGTTTACCAGTGTCTGCAGTCCATATATCATCTGTCATCATAATTTGCATCCCATAATCCTGATATAATCTTAATAACTCTTCTTTGTAATCTTTCCACAGTTTCTGTATCCCATCCAAACTCAGGAGACCAAATACCTGTATGCTAGTCCAGGTAAGTCATATCAAGGCCTTGTAAAGAGGCAAATGACTTCCTTATCCTTACATGCCAATGTTTGCTTCAACATTGCAATTATCCTCTGGGTTGCATTTACAGTTGCAACATGACCTTGGAGCTCCCTCAGTTTCTCATAGCATAATCCCACCAATATAATACAATATGGAAAATATCATTACGACAAAGAGTATAACTTTACACTCATTAAAATTTAACTGACATTTGCCCACATTTCCAGCCTATTCAAATCATTCTGGAAGTGTTGAATATCAGTAGCATCATTGAGTGTCCTGCCTATCTTTGCATAATCAGCAAACAATTGAACATTACTTGTCTATCCTTACCAATATCATTAATGTAAAGCCTAAACTACAATGGCCCAAAGTCCCTAGAGTGCACATCTTGTCACTTAAATCTGGCAGACATACCCATCGTATACCACTTTCTGTCTACCAATGGCAACAGCCTTTCATGTTGTATTCTATCAAATGCCTTGGCAAAGTCCAAAAGCATCGCAGTGATCCTTTATGAGCAATATATGAGCAAACTGCTAAAAGATAATCTCCCTCTAGTAAACCCATGCTGTTCTTTGCAAAGTATAGTTTGTCAACTCATTTCTATATACAAGTTCTTACCAACTTCTCTGAAATCATCACCATTCCAGAAATGCTGATAGGTTAGCAGTTAGACACAGCAGTTTTTGCCCCAGCCTTATATAACAGAACTAACATTCCTTCCATTCTTGTTGTATGTTTCCTGAGCTGAGACTCCAGTTATATAAACATGTCAAAGACTTGCCAGTTCGGCTAAACGTGTCTTCAGCATACATGCTGATATTATATCTGTCCCTATCGCCAAATTCTTACCCAGGTAATGCAACAGCTCTTGAGCCTCATTTCATGCACCTCTAACTCTTCATCAAATGTAGTAGTAGCACTATGCAACATACAGCTGGTTGATATATCTTAGCAAAGCAAGCACTCTTTTTCAGATAGAGTACTATCTGAATTTAGTAAAGTTATTCTTCCACATTCATTCTTTCTTTTACTTGTGGCATAACGATAAAATTCCTTTGAATTACCTTTAGCCTGCATAGCAAATTTCTTTTCATATTTTGATTTAGCTTTCCATGCAATACTCCTTACTTTTCTGGCCTGCACCTTATATATTTCATAACTCATGTCACGCTTATTCTCATGATATTCCTTCCACATGATTTTCTTCTTGTGGATCTCTTGCTTACATGTGCATTTGCTTGTAAGCAAGTGCATGTGCATTTCACCACCACTCTATTTATTCTTTGAACTGTAGGGATACTGTTTCATATATGCACTTTTTCAAAAACACATGCATGCATTACTGATATCTTTTCTATTCAGTAACTGATTCATGGGACTAAAGATAGTATCCTAAGTTGGTGCGTATATGATCCTATTAGAACGACAGTGTAATGCTTGAATAAAAAAGATAATATATTCCATTTGAGATATTGGCAGACATATACAACTTTTACTTAAAAATGCAAAAAATGAGTACAAATGCATATGATGATGTTTGTGCCTATGATTGTATGGTTAGAGGACTGATGGAGGTAGTAACAAGTATTAATATTAATCTATCCATGCGGGGAAAAAAAAAATCAGAATATGAAACATTCGAATTTTTATGCCTAAATATTAAATTTTTAAAATAAAAAAACAAAACAAATGACATTAAATTATATGTTTAGTTTAATCCTTTATTCAAGTGTAAGCAAACAAAGTTTGCACCTAAAGTATATTCAGGACTGGGGCAACTCATGGCAAAGGTGGACTAAGTTCTCATCACTTTCCTTAGTATCCCATAATGTAAAGCACATCTCCCTGCTGACATGTATAATGCTATGCATTATGGGAAGGGTCACTACCCAGACTGGTTTCCCCATTTTCTCTTCAGTAGGAGTGAGTCAGAACCAGAGGTGATACCAAGGTTGAAGCAATGCAGAACTCATATTTCCATATGCCAGTTGCCAAAAGGTGTCACACCTTATTATTAAATTACTCAGGATTAGAGAACGATGTTGGAAGTTTTTTCCCACTTGGTTAGACTATAAATTATATGTGGAATATGAGTTCTGATTGCTTCAACCATGGTATCACCTCTGGGTCTGCCTCCCACTGAAGAGACCTCAATAAAGGTCGAAACTGGTCTGGGTAGTGACCTTTCCCATAATGCATAGCATTATACATGTCCGCAAGGAGATGTGCTTATGGGATACTAAGGAAAGTGATGAGAACTTAGTCCACCTTTGCCACGAGTTGCCCCAGTCCTGAAGATAGTTCAGGTGCAAACTTTGTTTGCTTACATTAGGATAAAGGGTTAAACTAAACATATAATTTATAGTCTAACCAAGTGGGAAAAAACTTCTAACAAGTGACATTATTTAAGAAATGCATACAGATGTCACAAATGACAGAAACAACAAAGTGAAGTCTAATGAAAGTAATCGGAGGTGCAGGCATAAGCTTTAAAAGCCCCCCCCCCCCCATTCCAGAATAAAAATTATTTAAAAGCTAATCCTTTCTGATTAGCTTTTAAATTATTATTATTATTCAGGCCTCCATGATGGAGTCAAGAGACTCATCGTGGGAGGTCCTTCCTAGGAAACACAAAGTCTATCATACCACTCCTTTAACTCATTGACTGTTCCTGCTCTCACCATCAGGCAATGCATTCCACAGCCACTCTCCACGCAAAGAAACCACTCCTCACCCTTTTGCTCACAGCTCCCTTTCGCAACCTCCAGGGATGGCCCCATGTCATCGCCCCTTCCTGCTGTTCCACCAAGTGAAAGAACTCCCTAGTGTCCACACCCTGTAAATGCCTCTCAATAGTTTAAAAGTCTCAATCATATCATCTCTCCTAATTCTATCAACCAATCTCTGCAGTCCACATTCCTTCACCCAATCCTCATGACTAACATTGTACAGTCCTGAAACCATCTTTGTTATTCACCTCAGAATCATCACCCCTCAGATCTCTTCTCCCCTACTTCCTCCAGTACAGTTCCTCCTCCTTTTAAATAATTAAAACTTTTGAGTACCTACTTGTCATGCAGTGAGCACTTAGACAATTTGTCAGAAGTCTATGGATGTAAATATACGACTAGAACAATGCATGCTGATTAAAAAGTTGACAAATTGACCAATTAAACAAAAACTCTTTATTCTTTTCAGTCCAGTGTTTTAAGGCACATAAACATATATGTGCTGATGGTTCATAATCACAGTTTTACCTTATCTGAAGAACAAATGAAGAATCCATTCCTTGAAAATGAAATGTTTCAATGTTAAATTCATATTAAAAATAAACCAATCACCTTTATATGATTATGAATTATAAAATATCCCAAACAGTATTTTATGCAGAATAAAGTACAAAATTTCCACTGTCAAAATTTATTTTTTGATGCTAAATTAAAGTCATTCAAATATGAAGTACATGAAGTGAATTTCTGCACATATCTTACTTTATAGTTGAAACAATGAAGTAATTTTATTTCAGATAAGAAAAATTTGAATAGTTTTATTTAGACAACAAAGGTCAGTGCTATATTTTTATTCGTAGTATATATCACAATAACAGTGGACAACAAACATATATTATAGCAAAATATAAACAAAGTATAATATTTGTGTATAATTTTTCATCTAAAAATATTTAAAAAATAATAATGATTATTATCACTTTTTTGTTATAATATGATTCACTGTAACAAAAATCATGCATGTCGCTGCCCATACGAGTACAAACACAATCCAAGCTGTGTGACGGAATGGTGATGCATGCTTATTTTTCACACCTCCCAGGCCTAACACTGTCAGAGTATCTTTTCTAGCATAATACACAAGCACAGCTGGAACAACATACTGAACGATTGCTCCAGCATATGATCCAGTAATTCCAACAAGAATTTCCAAGTCTTCAGTGGCAAGAGCAATAACTATTGGAGGCAAACATGTAACTAATGGAAAAAGTAGATGATCTAGAAAAATATTATATTTCTTTCTATCTTTCAGGAATAATGTCTTTAAATTATTTCTAAGTGTGATAGCAATAATAGGAAAATTAGTACTTAAAGTAAATACTGGAAATAGGGCAAGAAAATACTGAATAAAAGGGACATGAATGATAATATCTTCTGAATTGGTACTGTTACACTTTTGAGGTTGAAAGTTAAGCGTGTAGATATCCTCTAATTTATCAAAAGTAAAGATACCAGTAAAAGACAGTAGAGAATAAAAGCCAAGGATTAATAGATAGTCAGCAACTAAAAGTAAAAGAAGGCGATGCTTATTTTTGATAGGAGTTATAAGAGAAGGCAGAGAGTGATGACACATAAAAGAATATACACACACACCAAACAAATTTGGTGTACCTGTGATGTTTGTAAGTTCTGGATTGCCTTTAGCTTTTCCTTGAATAAGAGCAATTGCAGTCAAAATAATCATGCTTCCAAATGCTAAAAGAAAATAAACAGGTTGTACACATATGAAGTGTTATATACACACGCATGCACATATATTTGACATTTATAATTTCAATTTTCAAAAAGTATTAATACTTTCTTATTAAGAACAACATGTAAGTCCACAGTAATAACTTTTAATTAATAAATAAGGTAGATATTTCATACTAAAACTAATAGTGCATCTTCAGTGTTACAAACAGGTAGGAATAGAATACAAGTAATGAACATTCGGTGGATCACCTATTAAAATACCATGTTGTTGCAAGCTAGGAAATGAAAGAAATTAAAAAATAATTACTATTTAAGATTAGTTTTTTAATGATTACATAAAATAAAAGTCTCCCAGATCTTTGAGAGAGAGAGGCAATCATTTCAATTTAAATTCGGTCGGTGTAAAAAAGCTTCACAACTTTCTTTAAAGAAGCGTTCATATTTGAACCTGCATCTATGAAGGAGAATAGTTTTATCCCGCTGGATATTATATTATGGGTAGTGGTAATACTGTGTTGTGCTAGACCAGACTTCTGAGCTTTGTTGCAATCAATATAATATTGATGTTCTTTACTTATTTTTTACACAGAAAGGCCAGTTTGTCCAAAATAAGAAACATTGCATTCACAAGGAATTTGGTAAATGCCAGCCAAAGACAGAGATGACAGTTTATCTTTTGTACAAGGCAATAATGAAGAAATTTTGTTGATCGGAATATAAGTGGGAATCAACTGGTACTTTTTTAAAATTCTACCTATAGGTTCTGAGATTCCTGGAATGTAGGGGATTGGAACATAAGATTCAATTATCTGTTGGATTTGATTAGGGTAGTAATTATTAGATTCCATTAACTTTTTAATGATGGAAAGTTCTTGTAAGATTTCTGGACAAGAGCAAATTTTATGAGCCCTATTAATTAGAGATTTAAGAATGCCAAATTTTTGAGATGTATGGTGAGCAGACTTTTTATGAATGTATCTGCCAGTAAATGTGGACTTTCGAAAGATGCTTGTAGAAAAGGTACCAGAAGAAGTTTGAGTAAGCAGGATGTCCAAAAATGATAAAGTACCAAAATTGGAGCATTATTGGAGATTTTAATTACAGTAGTATAAACTAGTAAGAGGAAACAGCATGTAACAGTAAGAAAATGGAATTTCTGAAATTCTTGAGAGAGAGAGAGAGAGAAATGTCTTAGGCAATTTGTAGTAGATGGAAAATGAGGTTTAAGAGTTTTTTATTTGGTAATAACTTCAGAGGTTCTGATTGTTACTGAAATATCATCCTCCCCCAGTTTGAGAGAGTGACCATAGGACAAAAATGTTTTTGAGTATTATGACAATAAACCAGTTAATTACTTTTATGTAGATACTCTGCTTTTCATACACTTTGAAATATAATGCTGCATTTATATATATATTTTGTACTACAGTTTTCTTCCAACTTTTACATTAACCAACAGTTCTGTTTATACGACTCCTCCCCCTGCTCCCAGTTCTCTGTTCTTGACTACATTTATCACTTCTGCATGCACTAATTTATAAACAATTCTGTATTAATAATTTATTTGCATAAAATAAATAAATAACAATCAGTTAATCTTTCTCTCTTTCACACACAACACAGTAATCTACATTTATCTGAACTTCAAAACACAATCCTTCAATTAACTGATCCTTCAACATTTACCGACTTCTGACATAGTGGGATTCCATTATAGCTTCACTTATCAAACCATTATCAGAAGGGAAAATTTGTTTTCCACTCTGGTCAGACAAACAGCAGATTACTTAGTGCGTGCGTGCACGCACGCACACACACAGTAATCTGCTGTTTGTCAGACCTTCGAAACAATGACCCTTCAATTAACTAATCCTTACATATCAACTAACTTCTGATAGAACATCATGTAATTACTACTACTATTATTACTATTACTATCCCAAGACATCATGGAGTCAAATGCACATCTGGGAGGTCCTTTTATCACACACACACACACAGCTCACATAATGTGTCTTAAACACACTCAAACTCCTTGCAGACACCACCCTCTCAGGCAAGGCATTCCAATCATTTACAACTCTATATGAAAAACCCTGCCTCTCATTCACCTACTCACATTCTTGCCCTCCTTAAGAACTTGACCGAGTGAAAGACTAGTATTAAAAAACATGTCAAGGCAGGAGTCAACTCCCTGGCACATTCTTTCAGAATACGTGGCGATATATTATCAAGTCCCACAGCTTTATTAACATCTAGTTTACTCAACTCCCCATCATCAACTGCTCTCAATCTCTCCATGAAGTCACATTCACAAGATTGAAAGACCTTTATGAATTGTTCATTAAGTATCTCCACCAAACATTCTGCAACAGCTGTCTTTATACCATTCTCTCCTATCAATGTCATCCTTCCATAATAATTCTTTCTTTTGCTGGCTACATATCGAAAGAACTCCTTAGGATTCTTTTTGGCTTCATTAGCTAACTGCTGTTCATACCTCTCTTTAGCTACCCTCACCAGCCAAGTCACCCACCTTGCTTGGTCTTTGTAGACCTCATGGAATTGGTTATTTCCAATTCTCTTATGCTAACTCCACAATGCCCTTTTTCTCTATATCGCATGCTTAATCTCTTTATTCATCCATCTCACATCTACCTTATTTAACCTTCTCACCCTTGGAATACATTTAGACTTTGCATCTACCAGACAGTTTTTGAAAATCCCCCAAGTTGCATTGATCTCTTTTCCACCTAACTCCTCATTCCATCCTATACCTGCAAGCTGTGTCCTGAGCTCTTCCTAATCACTCCCCCTTTTAGTTCCACATATACTCTTTTCTCACAGAGGTCCTCGCACTGCTGGCAACCACCACCCAGGTAATCACCTCATGGTCACTCTCACCAATTGGTGGATGATTTGACACCTCATTTATAATTACATCCTCTGATGAGATGACCAAATCCAAGACCCTCAATCCTAGTGTGCCCTCTGTTACATACTGCCTGAGGTAGATATCCCTCAAAAACTCAAGAAACTCATTTTCTTTACTTCCAGTTGCTATTTCATCATTCCAGTCTATATTGCCATAATTAAAATCACCCATAATGATCACCCTTTTCTTATTTGCTTGGCTAATTTGATTGTACATTTCATTATCACCACCGTCCACATTACCTGGTCTATAACAACATTCCAACAAGTATTTGATTCCATTCACCACTATCTCACACCATACTGCCTCAAAACCACTGGCACTATTTTCTTCTTTCATCTCTACTTTATATGGACATAACTCTTTCTCTATCATCAATAGCACTCTCCCCTCCCTTTTTACCCCTTCTATCTTCACGAAACACATCATACCCTTCAATCTCTATTCCTCTCAGAACTTATTCTGACAATCTTTGGGTGAACAGACGGAATTAGTGCAACCATTTCACCTGCCTTGTTTATTATACTTCTAACATTTATATACAAACACAACAGCTCATTTCTGGATCTACAGCTAGTTCCGCTGATACCACTCACTCAAGGTGATCTCTCCATGCTCGACTGGGGCCATTTCCCTTTCTGCTTCATCATTTTAGAACGCCCTTCAATTCCAACCGTTTTCCCTTGATCCCAGGTCATCCCATTCCTTTCCTGTCTACACATGCTCCCACCTCCTCTTGGAGCATCCACCTTTTTCACGCTGTGTACTCCTGTCCACCCCGAGCCTCCTGTTTCCCTGCTCCTCTTGCACATCCATTCTCTAATTTTCTATACCCATACCACTCACTTCCCCATTCATAACCACCTCTTCAATCTCTCCCGTCTTACTCTCCTGCTCTTCCACATCACTTCCCGCTTGATCTGACTGATTCTTTCTACTCACTTCTCTACCTTCCAGCAGCAGTCTATCGAAGCGACTCATACCATAAACACTCAAATGCAGTCCATCGCTTCTATACAGCTCACTTTGTCCCTCAAACTCATTCCACACATTAAGAAACTGTACTCCCGTCTCCTCACATATTTCATCTGGCATATCATTCATAATCCTTGCTCTCTGCCTCATTTCACCACAGTCATACCTAGACAACACGCTGACTACCCTTCCTGTCACACTATTCTCTTTTATCGTTCTAAGCAACCTCCTGACATCCATTCTAACATGTTCTTTGTCCTCTGTCAAATCATTCGTACCTATTAAAATTATTAACTCTTTTGCTCGCTCCTGCCTCATATCCAATGCCTCAATCACTTTACTCATTTTACCACCTGGTAAACATACCTTGTGCTTCCTGTCATCCAGCACACCTTTAATAATGGAGTCGCCGTATAACGCCAGTCACTCATCTTTCGTTACCTCTTTCGTGCCATCATGAATAATTTTAATAGTTTTTACCTGAATATTTGTAATTTCATTGCGCATCCATTTCATCTCTTGCCTCATCCAATCCATTTCAAATTCTGAATCTCGCGTCACATTCTCTCTCTCATTCAGTCGTTCTAACTTTCTAACTCTCAATCTCCTCTTCTCACTTTCACTCTCATTCATCCTTCTTTGTTTCTGTACTTTTGGTCCAACAAGCATCCAACTTTCGCTATCATTCATTCTTTCGATTTTTCCCACTTTCGATTCCTGCGTCACGCCATTTCCAGTTTCATTCGTTCTCTCAATTTCGTTTCCTTCTGCCACTCTTTCGTACTTTTTAACATCCGTTACGGTTTTCAGATCAGTCTTTTTCTTTTTTAATGATTTTTTAATATTTTTTTGCCTCTCTTTCTCACTATCCTTCTCTTTTGAACGTGCACTCATTTTCTCTTCGACATTCTTGCTACTAACACTTTCTGTCATCAATTTCATATTTGCATTCATCAATTCCTTGTTCAGGTCACACTTTGCACACACCCTCATTCAATCCACCTTAAACATCCACAAATCATTTATGTAATTGGAAGAATACATATAACACACCTCACACTTAACGGAACGACTGAAATCTAAATTAAAGTCATTTGAATGACAAAGCTACCGCCATGTTTCCTCTATCAATGAATTCATAATTAAGTTTAGGCAAAAAAAAAAAAAAAAAAAAAATCCCCCACACTAATAATACCAGTAGCGCACAACTTTTACAGCAGCTCTTACTCAAACAAATACTAATATATATTTAATTATTCCAAGAATAACTTATCTCAATCAGGAGCTCTTCTTACACACGTCCGCCACACTTCAATTATTAGAACTTGCTGTTCTGATAATTATAGGGTCAAATAAGTGGAAGATTACTGTGTGTATGCATGTGTATGTATGTTTTAATTATCATCCTCCTCTTCATCATCAAATTTCTGATATTTGTCCTCAAGGGATGTATGGGATATGATAGTATTACATGAAAAACTTGTAAACAGCTAATTTAGTGTTTCGACCAAGTTCTCTCTTATTCAATATAAAATTTATTCTGCTGACTTCCTACCATACCGGCTTTGTTGATTCTGTTGTCTATTACCATATTTAATGTACCATCTTCACTAAAATCGTGCCTAAGTAGCTGAAATGTTTTACTTGTTCTATAGGTTCTCCATTCACAATGCAGTTGATATTTTCAATGCTTCTGCCTATTTTCATTGCCTTTGTTTTGATATTGCAGACCTTCATACCATATCTATTACAACAGTTATTCAATTTAGTTAAGGAATCTTGCAGACTTGTAGCAGATTTATTTAGAAGTATAACATCATCTGCATAAAGCAAAGCGCCGAGATTAACATCTCCAATTTCGATATCAGGTTTAATACCACTTTCCTTCATAATATGATCCATATAGATAGGGAATAATAGAGGGGAGAATGTACATCCTTGTCTGACACCAGATTTAATATTCAACCATCTTCCTTTACTTCATTCAATTCTAACTGCTACTTTCCAACTCAAATAAAGACTAAGCATTTCTTGGTATAATGCCTCACTGACACCATACAACTGTAGCATTTTGAATAGCCTTTCTCTTGGCAGCTTGTCATATGCCTTTTCCAGATCTACAAAACTTAAATAGTGATTTTGTTATATTTCCATGACTTCTCAATTATTTGTCGTAAAGTGAAAATCTGATCCTGACAGCCTCTATTTGGCCTGAATCCAGCTTGTTCTTCACCAAACTTCCCTTCCCAATTCTTCTCAACTGTTTCTCAAGTATGCTTGTAAATCTTACCAGTAACACTCATTAGAGAAATACCTCTGTAATTCTCAAATTTGATTTTATTTTCCTTTTTATATAAGGGTACTATGAGAGCTTTAATCCAATCATCTGGAATTCATCCCTCTGTCCGGGCCTTCTGAACCATACACTGTAGCCACTGTAAGACTTTTATATCTCCATACTTGAGCATTTCTGGTCAAATATCATCTATTCCCACTGCCTTTCCACATTTCAGGCTTTTTCTACTTCAAGTATGCATATGTATTCCTGATTGCATGCCTGTGGAGTACTTTTTACTACTGTGCGTTTAAAAATTTTTCGAAGTAATTACTCCATCCATTTAAGGATATCTTTTCACCAGTTTTCATGTCACCTTTATCATCTCTAATTCCTTTTATAGCACTCTTTCCTCCATTTCTGAGCTTCTTCAACATCCTCCAGAATATTTACCACCTTCTTGATATTCATTTTCTATGTTCTTGACAAAGTCCTCCCATGACTTTTCTTTAACTAGTTTTACACAGTGTTTAGCTTTCTTACATTTGTCTCTGTATTCTCTAAGAGCACAAGATGACTTATTTGCCAGGAACTTTTGATATTGCTTTGTTATTTCCCTTCACTGCCTCTTTAGCTTCTATGTCCACCATGGAGGTCTGATTTTTGAATCCTTGCAGACAACCTTACCACATGCCTCTCTGGATGAATCAATCAATGTTTTCTTCAGGATTAGCCACTGAATCTCCAAGGTTTGGTTCCTGTCAGGGCCGCTGAGAGAAACCTTTGGGCCCGTGACAAGTCTGTGGTCCAGGCCCCACTTAAAAACGAGCATCACTTTTGGTTAATAAAAAAAGTCATATAAAACATTAAACATTTATTTTAAAAAAGTGTACAATAAATTCAAAATTCGATACATTATATACCATACAAAATACAAACATTAAATAAAAAGAGAATTTTTAAATTTTTATTGCCTCATCCACTTCCTCATTTTATGGTTAGCAAAATCTTTAATCATCTCGTCATAATCAATTTTCATTGCCAGGTCATGTTCTACTGATAGCAAAGCTAAGTCGTTTAATCTTTCCTGGAGCATTGATGATCTATAGAAGCTCTTTATTGCTGAAAGTTTACTAAATGCTCCTTCACCTTTGGCAACTGTTACTGGTATTGTGCAAAAAATTCTGATTGAAGTACATATTTTGGGAAAAACACCGTGAAGTTGAAATTTATAAATGGTATTTAATAAATCTAGTCCTGGTATAATGTCTTTAAATGTGGCGTTATAAATCTTTTTTATGTGATAGATTTCGTCTTTCAGAGATGATGTTAAGTCTTTCGAATATTTATTTATTAAATTATTGCATGAGTCAGAAATGTTTTGATGATTCATTGTTTGAAAATTTAATATTGGTGAAAATAAATTCTGAATATTTTTTAAAGATGTGAAATGCATGTGAAGTTGCGAAATAAATATCCAGTATAACAAAATATACATTTCTTTTAAAATGTCCTTGTGTATCATCCCCATCTGCAAGCTTTATTCTCTTCGCTTTCAACATCTGGGGTTATAGCCAATTCAACTGCAACAAGTGTAGCTTCAGAGAGACCATCTTGCCACTTATTTCTAAAATGTTCAAGTTCTTTCAGAAGAGACTTAACATTTGCTGTTGCAATATCAATAGATATGGTACTAGATTGCAATATTTTATTTCTTTCGTCAATGGAAGCTAAAATTTTAAACCAAACTGTTGCAAAAAGTATTGCTTTGAAACTTGAAAAATATCGTTTTAGAGCAACAGCTTCAGAATAACCTTCATTTGATAATTTCCCAGTCAAAATTACATCCTCTAAAGCTTTTAAAACACTTGGAAGCTTCCGAGCAACCGGTCTAACCGCATTGATTCTACAACTCCGGCGAGATTGAGACTATGAAGAGAACAGCCAGTTTTTTCTAATAAAATTTGCCATCTCATTGGGCTTGAGCTAAAAAATGCAAATAAACGCTCCAAGTTTCCAAAATATATTGTACTTCCAAACAACATTTAGCTGCATTTATGCCCATTACATTCAGTGAATGTGTTACACATGGGGAATAAAGAGAAGTTTCATTTTCTTTTTCAATAAAAGACCGAACATCTTTTATTTTCCCCCTCATATTTGCAGCACTGTCATATCCCTGACCTCTGCAGTCTTGTATGTCAATTTCTAGTTGATTGAAGCGTTCTAATAATTTTTTTGCTAATTCTTCTCCAGTTTTATGGTAAAAATCAAGAAATTCTAATAAACCTTTCAAGAATTATCCAATTTTGAGTTAAAGAATCTCTGAAAATATCGTAGTATTAAAACATTTTGTTCGATATGTGATGAATCTGGAGTTGAGTCACAAATTATTGAATAATAAATGGACTTCTTTCTTTTGCTTAAAATTTTGCTTAATACAAAATTACTACAAATGTCAATGAATTCATTTTGAGTTTGCCACGATAAATAATGGGCCTGAAGTTGCTGGCCGGTGTTTTGAGATTCTTTTACCTTTTGTAAATGTCCTTCTAGTATGGAATCATAATGAACAACTAATTCTAATATCCCCAGAAAGTTCCCATTATGTGGATTACCAATTTGTTGATTAGCACCACAAAATGATATTTTGTGGTGCTAATTTCTGAACGCTAAAAATAAAATTACATGAAGCAACCTTTTAAGCAATTCATAAATTTTTTTTGTTTAATTAATAACTAAATTTTCCATTTTGTTGTTTACTCCGTTACCAGTTAGAGAACGTTCTAATTGCCTCCAGGATAAGTAGCACTCTTTATGAGATTGTGATTTTTCATGATCAGGCAAATGTGTATATAACATTTGCCACTGTTGTTTTAGAGGACAAAACCCTTCTGATTTACTTAAATCGCTGACAAGTTTACTTTTTGTATCATTGCTAAATAATAGGCAGGTAACACAATATAAGGCTTGCTTGCTTGAACTCCAGTGTAACCAGTCTCGAACTAACTGATCACGGCCATTTGATAACTGAGAATAAAATAATAATGAAGAAAATTTTCTACCTTTACAATCTTTTGGCATTAACTTGACCATATCATTTAAGTCAGATTCGGATTTTAGTCCGTTAACAACTATTAATTGCCGATTTACATCACTAAAGAAATCTAGCCAAGTACCTGGATCTTTGTAATTTATAACTTCGGTAGCTTCTAAGTTGATAGTCGCTTCAGCTTCACCTCCAGTTGAAGTAAATTCTTCATATATTAAATCGCTGTTACCAACTGTATCGGTTTTAGTGCTGATTGTTGCTTCAATTCCAGGTGAAAGCAACTTTTTTTCTTTATCTTGAAGGGTTAAATTGTCCCTACCGTCTATTTCAGTGTTTACTTCAGAGTTAGCTGCTGCAGGTCCAGGTGAAGAAGATTCTTTATTACTTTTATCAGCAGTTAAGCTATTAGCACATTGTTTACTTGAAATTTCAATAACTTGGTGTTCTTCCGTTTTCAAATATTTCAGTAGTAAATGCGTTTTTTAAATCTTCTTTTGCCTTCTCACGATTCCTTTTCTCCTTTCATTCATGATTTCTAGATTTATGATGATACATTTCTTGGTCAAATTTTTATTATTAAAAATATAATTTTAATAATTAAAAAATCTAATTAATAAGAATATGTAATTTCATTTTTCAGTGCATGTCCTACACTATACAGTTGCATACTTTACAAATAATAACAAAACCTTCGTCTACCAAAATAATAACAAGAACGAAGCATTCTGGCAGGAACATTACTGTGAATGCAATTACTAGCTAGCGCAGCCAACTGCAAAAAAACCTTGCACGAGCCTATTGATGTCATTACCCACTATAACTACAGCGATCTGCAATGAGAGAATCAGCGTCTTCCAGACACTCACAACGAGCTAAAGAGCGTAGCCGTCTATCTAAAACAAAACACAGTATCATTCTAAATATGCCATTATTATTTATCATTGTTGTATTATTACAAGAATGAAAACTATGCATTATAAACACAATTATGTGACAAGTCGGGGCCCGATGGTTGGGCCTGTGACAAAAGTCTCAGATGTCACCACCTCTCGGTGGCCTTGGTTTCTGTACTCGAACACTTTCATTTTTTCTTCAATAATGTTTATGTATTTTAATCTACGGTTTAAATCTAAGAGCTTCTGAACTTTTATTCACTCTAAAACTTCCTTACACATTCTTCTTTTCAATATGGAATTCAATTTTATCCTGCTGAAGAATAAATGGTGATCACTTCCAATTTCAAATCCTCTGTACACTCTAGTGTTGTCTTGCACCAATGGGAAAACATCACTATCAACAATAGCATAGCCAATGAGAACGTTTCTTCTTCTTCTTTTTTTTTTTTTTTTTTTTTTTTTTTACGAAATAATTTAAGGAAATTACAATGTCAACTAGGATATACATTAAAATAAATTTTAATATACTTCAGTATTTCGGCAACGTCACATTGCCATTTTCAAGAAACTTAAGAACAAGACACGTGCACACAGGCACAACAAACAGTAAGTGAGGAAGAAGCATTAAACTATTATTTCTCCTAAAGTCCTGATGGTGCCCCCTAGAGGGCAATGTTGGTATTCCTGGGCGATTGGGCTGAAGGTCTTCTGATTTAGGTTTTCCAAATTTGAGGCAGTCTCATGCAGCCAAATTTGTTGAGGTTTGGATTGTATCTTAGGGCTGAAGCAGATTCCATGAAAAGCCTTTCATATTTGTATTTACTATGGTGCATTATCGTGGCTTTCTTCCACCGTATTCTATGGCAGGTATCCAGCACATGGTCAGTAAGACCAGAGTGGCTGTACTGGTGAAACCGGATGTAGTCCTTGTGTTCTGAAATTCTGATATTTGCTGCAAGGGACCTGGTATACACCAGGTAGGTCTGGGGTGGGGGGGAGACCGGTCTTTAGTAGAGCGGATAAGTCATGTTTTTTTAGGATTTTTGTAATTTTTCCAAGGTGCCTCAGATATAGGGTATGGTGATGGATTTAGAGTAATCCTTGTTGTGAGGGGAGGAGAAGGGTTGTGGTATACTGGTTTCAATACTTTTTTGGATTTTTTTTTTTTTGGGGGGGGGGGGTAGCCATTGGCTGAGAAAGTGTTAGAATGTGGTTTAGTTCTGTTGTTAGAGCATTGTCATTTGCACAGATAAGTTTAGGCCTGTTGTGTAGTGTCTTAATGACTCCATATTGTTGCAAGGAGGGGTCGTGGGATTGTTGGTGAATGTATCTGCCCGTGTGGGTGGGTTTTCTATAGACTGAGAAAACCAAGGTTCCATCAGGCTGGCGGGTGACTAGTGTGTCTAGGAAGGGGAGGTTGTTGTTTTCCTCTTTTTCCAGGGTGAACTTGATTCTAGGGAGTTGGTTGTTTAAGTGTGTTAGGAAGGAGAGGAGTGCATCGGAGCCATGTGGCCAAATAGCGAACACATCATCAACATAGCGAAGCCAAATGATTGGTTTTTGTGGGGAAGAGTTTAAGGCTTTCTCTTCAAAAGTCTCCATATAAAAGTTTGCCAAGGTCGGGGAGAGAGTGGAGAATCCATGGCTGTCTCCTCTATTTGTTTGTAGAATTTTCCATGCCGAGAAAAATAGGCTGAGTTCATTGTGAACTTTAATAGTGCTGTGATATCGGGAAGAAATTTAGCTTGGATTATCTCTAAGGATTCTTTGAGTGGGACATTTGTGAATAAGGAGGAGACATCAAAACTGACCATTATGTCAGTGTGTTTGAGTGTAAGGTTTTCTATGCTGGCTTTGAAGTGGGCTGAGTTTTTCATGTGTGAAGGTGTGTTGCCAGTATAGTGTGAGAGAGCTTTAGCCAAATGTTTAGCTAGTCTGTATGTGGGGGAATCAATGCTGTCCACTATGAGACATAATGGCACATTTTCCTTATGCATTTTTGGGAGTCCATAAATACGAGGGTGGGGGGATATGGAGTTAAATGGTTTTAATTTGTTACTGATTTCCACAGGCCAAGAAGTGACCTTCTTAAGGAGCCTGTGGAGTTTTCTAATTTGTGAGTTGGTGGGATTGTACTTGATAGGGAGGTAAGCAGCCCGATCTAACAACAGAGCTTTCAGCTTACCTGTGTAATCCTTTAGGTTAAGCAATACTGTGGCGTTCCCTTTATCAGCTTTGTGAGTATTATTTTCTTGTTTTTCTTTAATAATTCTAGTAGAGATTTAATTTCCTTACTGGGCATGTTGGCTTTTGGTGGTTTAGCTTTGGTCAGAACACAAGCGACATCCAGTCTAATATTGTTCGCGACATGGTTTGGAAGTTGTCGTATCCCACGTTCAGTTCGTATCATAATATCTTCAGCAGGTATTCTTCTGGGCGCAATGGCAAAGTTATGGCCACATGCGAGGGGGTCGAGTGCTTCAGGTTTCACACTAAATGACGAAAGGTTGAGTACCGTTTCGGCAGGAATTTGTGGTTTTGAGATCGAGTTCTTTTTTAAATTTTCAAATTTTTGATGTGTCAATCTCATACTTTTTTAAATTCTTTCTCTGCTGGAAAATAGACCAAATTTTGTGGCTTAAGGTGCTTGAAAGGTCATCTTCGAGTGCGTGGACAGCTAACTTAGCATCATTCAAGAAAAGGTGAGTGGTGGCGATTTGTTCCCTGAGCAAGGCTTGGCTGGCACGGTTATAAATACGAAGAGCCTTTTGCGAAGAGAAACGGTGCTTGAATTTGACACAGGGATTACCTGGTTATTCCAGCAGCATTTTAGGAAGGCAAGACGATTCAGTTGTCTTGATAGCTTTAACTTCATTTTACCATAATGCAGTGCTTTACGTGCAATAACATCTCCGTGGTGAAAGTTTATTTTTCACTTGGTTAGAATATAATAAATTTAGTTTAATCCTTTATCCAAGTGTGAGCAAACAAAGTTTGCGCCTGAAAGTATCTTCAGGACTGAGGTAAGGTGGTACACACCTGGGCAACTCGTTGCAAAGGTGGAGCAAGCTACCAATACTCCTGTCTCAGTGTCTCCTATAATGCAAAACACATCTCCTTGCGGATATGTCTAATGTTATGCATTAAGGGAAGGGCCACTACCCAGACTAGTTTCGACCTTTATTGAGGTCTCTTCAGTGGGAGCCAGGCCCAAGCTGAGATACCAGGCAGAAGCATTCGCAGGTCATCTCTACCTATAGAAGTTGCCAAATGGTGTGCCACCCATTTTTAATAAATTACTCTGGATTTAAAGAAAGATGTTGAAAGTTTATTTTTCACTTGGTTAGAATATAATAAATTTAGTTTAATCCTTTATCCAAGTGTGAGCAAACAAAGTTTGCGCCTGAAAGTATCTTCAGGACTGAGGTAAGGTGGTACAAACCGGGGCAACTCGTTGCAAAGGTGGAGCAAGCTACCAATACTCCTGTCGCAGTATCTCCTATAATGCAAAACACATCTCCTTGCGGATATGTCTAATGCAACTTCTATAGGTAGAGATGACCTGCGAATGCTTCTGCCTGGTATCTCAGCTTGGGCCTGGCTCCCACTGAAGAGACCTCAATAAAGGTCGAAACTAGTCTGGGTAGTGGCCCTTCCCTTAATGCATAACATTAGACATATCCGCAAGGAGATGTGTTTTGCATTATAGGAGATACTGAGACAGGAGTATTGGTAGCTTGCTCCACCTTTGCAACGAGTTGCCCCGGTGTGTACCACCTTACCTCAGTCCTGAAGATACTTTCAGGCGCAAACTTCGTTTGCTCACACTTGGATAAAGGATTAAACTAAATTTATTATATAACATCTCCGTGGATTATTTTAACTCTCGTGGAAAGGCTTAGACGTTGGTTATGTATTTTTTACTAAAAAATTTAAGGAAATTATAACGTCAACTAGGATATACATTAAAATAAATTTAATATACTTCAATATTTCGGCAACGTCACATTGCCATTTTCAAGAAACTAAAGAACAACTCACTTACAGTTTGTTGTGGCTGCATGCACGTGTCTTGTTCTCAAGTTTCTTGAAAATGACAATGTGACGTTGCCGAAATATTGAAGCATATTAAAATTTATTTTAATGTATATCCTAGTTGATGTAAATTCCTTAAATTATTTAGTAAAAAATGCATAACCAACGTCTAAGCCTTTCCACGAGAATTACGATAATCCATGGAGATGATATCGCACGTAAAGCACCCCATTATGGTTAAATGAAGTTAAAGGTATCAAGACAACTGAATCGTCTCGCCTTCCTAAAATGCTGCTGGAATAACCAGGTAATCCCTAACTGTGTCAAATTCAAGCACTGTTTCTTTCGCAAAAGGCTCTTCGTATTTATAACTGTGCCAGCCAAGTCATGCTCAGGGAACAAATCGCCATCACTCGCCGTTTCTTGAATGATGCTAACTTAGCTATCCAGGCACTCGTAGACGACCTTTCAAGCACCTTAAGCCACGAAATTTGGTCTGTTTTGTACGACATCTCGTGCATTGCAGTGGAGAAAGAATTTAAAAAAGTATGAGATCGACACATCAAAAAATTTGAAAATTTAAAAAAGAACTTGATCTCGAAACCACAAATTCCTACCGAAACGGTAGTCAACCTTTCGTCATTTAGTGTGAAACTTGAAGCACTCGACGCCCTCGCACATGGCCACAACTTCGCCATTGCACCCAGAAGAATACCTGCTGAAGATATTATGATACGAACTGAAAGCAGGATATGACATCTTCCAAACCACGTCGCCAACAATATTAGACTGGATGTGGCTTGTGTTCTGACTAAAGCTAAGCCAGCAAAAGCCAACATGCCCAGTAAGGAAATTAAATCTCTACTAGAATTAAAGAAAAACAAGAAAATAATAACCACCAAAGCTGATAAAGGGAACGCCACAGTATTACTTAACAAAAAGATTACACAGGTAAGCTGAAAGCTCTACTGTTAGATCAGGCTACTTACCTCCCTATTGAGTACAATCCCACCAACTCACAAATTAGAAAACTCCACAGGCTCCTTAAGAAGGTCACTTCTTGGCCTGTGGAAATCAATAACAAATTAAAACCATTTAACTCCATACTTCCCCATATTTATGGACTGCCAAAAATACATAAGGAAAATGTGCCATTATGTCCCATTGTGGATGGCATTGATTCCCCTCACATACAAACTAGCTAAACATTTGGCTAAAGCTCACTCACACTATACTGGCAACACACCTTTACACATAAAAAAAAACTCAGCCCACTTCAAAACCAGCATAGAAAACCTTACACTCAAACACGCTGACATAATGTTCAGTTTTGATCTCTCCTCCTTATTCACAAATGTCCCACTCAAAGAATCCTTAGAGCTAATCCAAGCAAAATTTCCTCCCAATATCCCAGCCCTATTTCAGTTCACAATGAATTCAGGCAATTTTGTTTGGCAAGGAAAATTCTGCAAACAAATAAAGGGGACAGTCATAGGATCTCCACTCTCCCCACCCTTGGCCAACTTTTATATGGAGACTTTTGAAGAGAAAGCTTTAAACTCTTCCCCACAAAAACCAATCATTTGGCTTCGCTATGCTGATGATGTGTTCGCTATTTGGCCACATGGCTCTGATGCACTCCTCTCCTTCCTAACATACTTAAACAACCAACATTCCAGAATCAAATTCACCCTGGAAGAAGAAAAAAATAACTGCCTTCCTTTCTTAGACACACTAGTCACCCGCTAGCCTGATGGAACATTGGTTTTCTCAGTCTATAGAAAACACACCCACACGGGCAGATACATTCACTAACAATCCCACCACCTCTCCTTGCAACAATATGGAGTCATTAAGACACTACTCAACAGGGCTAAACTTATCTGTGCAAATGACAATGCTCTAACAACAGAACTAAACCACATTCTCAACACTTTCTCAGTCAAAAGCCCCCCCCCCCCCAAAAAAAAATCCAAAAAGTATTGAAACCAGTAAACCACAACCCTTCTCCTCCCCTCACAACAAGGATTACTCTAAATCCATCACCATACCCTATATCCGAGGCACCTCTGAAAAATTACAAAAATCCTAAAAAAACATGATTTAACTTCTCGTTACAGACCATATAAAAAATTGGCATCCTTTATCCGCTCTACTAAAGACCAACCTCCCACCGCTAGACCTACCTAGTGTATACCAGGTCCCTTGCAGCTGTAAGCCGTCCTACTTTGGCCAAACAGGCAGGACAGCAAATATCAGAATTTCAGAACACAAGGACTACATCCGGTTTCACCAATACAGCAACTCTGGTATTGCTGACCATGTGTTGGATACCTGCCATAGAATATGGTGGAAGAAAGCCACAATAATACACCGTAGTAAATACAAATATGAAAGGCTTTTCATGGAATCAGCTTCAGCCCTAAGAAACAATCCAAACCTCAACAAATTTGGCTACATGAGACTACCTCAAATTTGCGAAACCTACTTCAGAAGACCTTCAGCCCAATCGCCCAAGAATACCAACATTGCCCATTAGGGGACACCATCAGGACTTTAGGAGAAATAATAGTTTCCTGCTTCTTCCTCACTTACTATTTGTTGTGTCTGCATGCACGTGTCTTATTCTTAAGTTTCTTGAAAATGGCAACGTGACATTGCTGAAATATTGAAGTATATTAAAATTAATTTTAATGTATATCCTAGTTGACATTGTAGTTTCCTTAAATTATTTAGTAAAAAATGCATAACCAATGGCTAAGCCTTTCCACGAGAAGGAGAACTTTTCTTATTCTTTACCTCTTCTCTCCATGTGAATTTGTGCACAGGAACATTGTGTTAGTAATAACCAGTCCATGTCCTGAGTAGAAATCTAACAGTATTTGTCATTATTATTAGATCTTTTCTCTAAATTTTTCCCAAATATTTTTGTATGTCTGACAATCATTTCCTACTCAGCTATTTATATCTCCAACAAAGACCAACTTTTCCTTTTTCATTGTGTCAGTTGCTTTCTCTTAAGCCTCAAAAATATTCCTCCACTTCTACTTTAGAACCTTCTGTGGGACCATAGGCACAGATAAGTCTCACTCTCCAATTTCACATTCTGATATTTGTCCACATTAATTTACTTGATAATGCTTGCCATTTAAGAAGATTGGACTCATATTTTGTGTTCCGTACTATAGCTACACCTTCTTTTCCCTGAACATCATTGCCTGGATATAACATTTTGTGTTTATTGCTGAGAAAAATCTCACCAGATTTTGTCTTTTTTTGTTTCAGTCACTCCTATTATGTCGATCTGGTATTTATCCAATTCCTCAGCCAGCTCCATTTCTTTGCCATTCAGGTTTCTTATGTTGATAATACTAATCTTGAACTTTGGCGATGTTGAGCTGTGGTGTGTGTGTGTGTGTGTGATTTGTTCCAGGAGCTGACTTTTCGCTGTTCACCCTAGTTCCCTGGTGAAACAACAGGTGCCTTGTTTAACTCGGCAATGCCCAAGCCAGCATGAAAATCTGTCATGTTGTATCATCATTATATATTTTGGTTTAAGCCAATAAGAATACAATTTGGTTGGCTAAATCCCAAATTGCCAATCTAAATTTGCTATTTAAGATCTTTACTTAGATTTGTTATATCATTTGACTCCTAGTTTAAATGATCATTTCAGTGACAAAACATTTCAAAAACAATACAAATTTATATGTCACACACGACAATAAATGTTCTTTGCATTCCTTTAAAGGCTATGTTGAGGGCTCCTCTCAGTTATATACAGCTTTGACTTTAAACACCCATTTATTTATAAATGTTAATTATTAACATTTATAAATGCAGCCCTGGAGAAAAAAAACATATGATACTGATAACACATATGACAAAACAGACACATTATTTCCGAAGATGGTACACATTTTATATGGTTTGCACATCTGAGAAATTTAAAACCACTAAAAAGAAAATTTTTATTTACCTAACCACCTCATCACAGAAGTAAACATTTGTAAATACTTGGTCTTTTGTACATTAAAGAATGTAAAAGGTCCTAAAAGGCATAGGAAAACTGTCTGAAAATACAACATAAAAGTTATATATCAGAACTAATAAGGAGACTTTGAAATCTTAATTTTAAAACTATGTCACAAAAATGATGAAGATAGAAATTCTTAGAACAAAACAGAGAAAGTCTACACAATGTGTTTAATGCAAAGGGATGTTTATGCTATGTTTTGAAAAACATGTCAACATCTATTAGATTTGTTTTATGTTCCTATCTTATCTAGACACTATGATTGTGCTCTGACTGAACACTTTTCAATTTTGATTTAAATGAAAACATATGCAGCAGCAAAATATTATGATATGATAAAATGCAAGTAGGCTGTTCTAATCAGATAGAATTAAACAAAATTTGCTATTTAAGATCTTTACTTAGATTTGTTATATCATTTGACTCCCAGTTTAAATGATCATTTCAGTGACAAAACATTTCAAAAACAATACAAATTTATATGTTACACATGACAATAAATAAACTCTATGTAGAGCTGTTGTGTTATTTACTTACTAAATAATTGTGTATGGGGGTGCGATATCCAAGAAAAGGAAAGTCACTAGTGGAGTGCCTCAGAAGTCTGTTTTAGGGCCATTACTATTTAACTTGCATATTAATGATATTGGCAAAGATTTGGGTGGAGATATTCAGTTGTTTGCAGATGATGCAAAGTTCGAATGAACCATAAAGAGTAGTGACGATGTTGTGGCCTTGCAAGAAGACTTGAATAAATTGAGTGATTGGGCAAGCAAATGGGGATGTGAGTTCAATATTGCAAAATGTAAGATTTTAAAATTTGGAAAACAAAGATGGGATGCAGAATTTATGCTTGATGAGAATATATTATTGGAGGTAGAGGAAATAAGAGATCTGGGGGTGATAGTGGATAAGGATCTAAAATTTAGGGGACACATCGCCAAAATTGTGAAGACAACACAAAGACTTCTGGGAATGATGAGGAGGACACTGACATGTAGAAGATTCTTGTTTCATTGTATAAGGATTTGATTAGGCCACACATGGACTATTGTGCCCAGATTTGGTCACTGGGTTTTCAGAAGGATGAAGAGATGTTGGAAAGGGTCCAAAGGCGACTGACTAAGGTAGTTTCTGACCTCTGGAATGTTGAGTATGAGGAAAGATTGAGAAGATGTAATTTGCAGTCTGGTGGAGAGAAGGAAGAGGGGAGATATGATAGAGACCTACAAGTTGGTAAGGGGTTGTTATAAGATCAATGATGGAGAAGAAGTTCTACAGAGAATAGTGGGAGATCAGGGGGTAACCAGAGGTCATCCCTGGAAACTGTATAAAGAGGGTGTGAGTAGGGGAGTGAGAGGCAGGTTTTTTTTGTGCAGAGTTGTGAATGATTGGAATGCCTTGCCTGAGAGTGTGGTGTCTGAAAGGAGTTTGAGTGTGTTTAAGACACGGTATGATGAGATGTGTGTGTGATAAAAGGACCTCCCAGATGAGTCTTTGACTCCATGAGGTTTGGGAAATAATAATAATAATAAGTAAGAAAATAATGCAACAGCTCTACATTTAACTGAAAAATGAACTTATGATTGTTTCAGATAATTTCAATAATTATTCTACTTTGGACATCATATTCAGTTGCTTTACACAATAAAAATCCAAGTGCTTAAAATATTTTTATGAGTTTTTATGAGTATTTTTCATCCGCTCGGTTAGCCTAGTGGCTGTGAGCTTTGCAACCATATGCCTGGGGAAGAAGTGTCCTAGGTTTGATTCCTGCCAGTGAAGTGAGGAGCTGAAGGATCTCCCTCAGCCATAGCCAAGTTAGCCAGTCTTGGGCATGGGAAGTAGGGTTTTTTCCCCCAGTTTATCTGGGGTTTGTATTTCATCCCACAAACCGGCCTTGAGAGCTCAACTTGAGAATACGGATATAGGATACACCGGGGAATAGGGCTGACCACCTTATCCTGTGAACGATTGAGGTCTGATGATTAATAAACCCTTGACACTGCAAGGTAGAAGAGGGGGAAAGGAAAATGAGATGAGATGAGATTTTATTTGTGTATAGATAGGTTTAAGAGTTTGATGTTATTCATAACATTGCATTGTGGGCAAAACGAGAGGAAAATAAATGATTTATTTATTGAACATCCATAAGTTGACACCGGAAAAAAAGCTGTATCCATATTAGTGCATAATTCCTTATTAAAAAAGGAAGCCCAGAAATACAAGATATCTGAAGACAAAAATGAAGAACTAATTCAAAAAACTCTTGAATAGTTCATCAGTGAACTTCACTACAGATGCTTTGCCGCAAATAATAATCCAAAAAGAATTTCTAATTATGTGCAACAGTGTTCGCTCTCTTCTTCTCTTCCATCCTCCAAATGGGTTGAGAGCTATGGGGACCATTCTCTGTCCATCTATCTGTTGATTGGCCATCAACAGATGCTGCATGGTAACTGGGATGTTCAGTGATGTGCCACACTGGTCCTCACTATGTGGTCCTGTTGTATGCTTTTCTGGAGGCTTCAACTCTCTGAAGATTTGTCACTTGAGACTCACCATCCATCCATCTCATTGATGGTCTACCCCTTTCTCTTTTCCCAGGAATTTTACCTTCTATTACTGTTTTGAGAAGTCCTCCTTCATCCTCTCAATGTGTCCAAAGTATTTCAACTTTCATCTGTCAATATCCTTGAGCCTTAAAGTTCTATAGATCCTTTTAGCAAGCATTCATTTGTCTGCCGTTCAGTATATGATATCCTCAACAGTCTTCTGTAACCCTACATCTGAAAAAGCAGCTATCCTTTTTCTATCAGCTTCTTTAGGTTCCACGTTTCACATCCATAAGTTGACACTGGAAAAAAAGCTGTATCCAAAATACTCAACTTTATTCCCATTGGGATAGACTGATTCTGACGTCTTCTGAACAAAAATTTTTCACATTAATAATGGATTTCAGGTACTCCAACTTGCTGACTTCCTAAATTCTTTCTGTATTAAGGTACGCTTGTTTCACAGGAGCTTCCCTGTCCGTATTTCCTTTGAGAACCATAATCTTTGTCTTGCTAGGATTGAGCTGATGTCCTCTTTTCGTACTGATCCTTAACTTTGTCAAGAATTTTTCCTAGTTCTTCCTTGTAATTACAGAGGAGTACTGTATCATCAGCATATCTCAGATTACTGATCAATCTATGCACCTATCCTAACTCCTGGCTCAAGCTATTCAATGCTACATGCATGATGTAGCATTGAATGAGCATAGATACTAAACAAGTAAGGAGAAAGTAGACATCCTTGACTAATAACTCTCTTTCCAATGTGAAGTCAATCAGTTAATCCAACACCTGTTCTTACTGTGGTTTCTTGCTCCTTGTAAAAGTTAGATATCAGCCTGACAGTGTGTTGAGGAAAAACCCATTATTTTTATTATTTCCCACAGTTTAACATGCTGAACACAGTAAAAAGCTTTAGAGTAGTCTATGAAACACATTACCATAGGAAGTGTAAATTCTTTATACTTTTCTATGATCTGTCTAAGGCAAAGTTAGTTATTTTTGATTTTTATGGCACAAAGACATCAAAGGTTATATGCTCCATGACACAGGTTACAGCAGTGCAGATGGTAAATGGTTAGTAGGACAATCACAAAAACATCCATACCTCTGGTGGGATTTGAACCCACAACCTCCTGGCTGGAGAGTGGACATGCCAACCACTCAGCCAATGGGGCTGGCAAAGGATCTGATCTCTGGTACCTACCCTTACCTTTCCTAAAACCTGCTTGTTCATCAGGAATTTCTGACTCAACTTTGGCTGCCATCCTATTTAGAATTATCTTTAATAAAATGTTGCTTGGATGAGAGATTAAACTAATAGTTCCATAGTTCTTGCAATCCCCATATCTCCCTTCTTATGTAGTGTGTGTGTGTGTGTGTGTGGAGGGGTGTATGGGGTGTTGAGGAGAGATACTACCTCTCCAATTAAATGGGTGCAAGTAATTGTGGTTCAGATGGATTGGTTCTCACTGGACACCCACTCTCACTTAGCTGGTAGTGGTCACACACCCTGGTAAACTGTGTCGACCTACAGGCTAAACTAAGTGAGTGTAGCCAAATATGGCAATTGCAAGCAGCGACTGCATTCAGTGAATCGGCTGGAAACAGCACCTGTACTCCATGTTAGGAGTGGCTGAATTTATTTCAAAGAGTGGTGATTCACACTTGACGAAACCTAACCACTGAAATCGAATGAACTCTAACCAACCTAAAGATACATGCTGGCTCGATCATCACCTGGTAAAACAAGGGTCACGCCCACTATTAGGGAACCAAGATAGTGAAGACAAAAAATATGCTATTGGAATAAAACATTACCTAGTAGACAGGAAAAACATAACAAGCATAAGAACATGAAATGTAAGAACTCTTCACCAGGAAGGAGCATTGGAAATACTGCATGCAGTAGCATAGCTTGTGGTGGTGGTGGTGGTGGGGAGAAACAAAGGTCCGTCCCATGCACCACTTTTTTGATGTTTAAGAAATCTTGCTATACTGTCTATGAAACAACAACTGAGTGATGAAACTGATGATTTTGCTAACAGAAAATCAAGAAAAATAACATTTGAGAGTGCTGGAATTAAAGTTTTACTTCAAAAATAAACATTGTGTTTTTAATTTATTTCCCTATACGTCCTTTTGACTTTTTCAAGTATTTCTGGTATGTATTGAGAGGGGTGGCAAAAGCTCTAGCTACAACACTGACTGCATGAATTAGACAACTACCGATGAGAAGTGATTGGACTCTGTGAAACCGGATGGACTGGAAAAGGAGAATTTCACCATGGACAGTACAAATCGCGGGCGATTTATATAGCAGCATTTACAGAGCGATGAACATGGTATATTGTTAATATCACAATTTAATCTACGAAGTGCTTATTTAATAGTTACATTTGAAATTGGGAATTCGTGCATTAAATATGTCTGTGATCGTTCTTCTATATATATATATATACTTTATAATATAAAATGATAATTAAAATAAAGTGATATTACATCCCATTTTGTTCCGCTACAAAACTTAGATGTTAAACTTAAATACTAAAATTTAAAAAAATAATCACTAATAACTAAAAATAATAACTATCCATGTTTGCTGGACGTGTATATACGTCCTATGCTTTTTTTTTTATTGTTCTCTGTGAGGAGTAAGGTTTTTCTCTGTGCCCCCCATAGAGACTGAGGGCCCCAGCTTGCGCATCATGGGCCTAATGGTAAATGCGGCCCTGAATATATATATATATATACCTTCAGAAGTAGCATTAAACAGCCTCAATCAGTTTCGAATTAATTCATCCATATTGATTGTAGATGCAATTTCATGCTCTGTAGATATTATTATTATTAGACAAGTGAGTCGTTCCTGAGCCATCGTAGAGCAAGTGTAATTTGTTTAAAGTTTTAATTTTGAGTAACTCGGGGGGGGGGGGGGGAGGATTCAAATACTCTGTTTATGTGATAGAAACTGCTCTTACCCAACTAATTAATACAAATAGCAGCAGCACACAAAAAAAACCTGTTGTCTCTGGATTAATAAGTCACTCAGTGTTTGGTCAACCCAAGTCAAACATTTACGAAGAGAAACTTTCCAGAGGAGATTGGAATTTAGTAATACTGATAAGAACAATAGTCTAAAAGTCCAGGTAGTCCAGAAGTGAAAACCATATATGACAAAATGAAACTAGTTTATTTAAGTAAAAACACAAAAATAAATACAACCAATATATCTTAGAGTTCATAATTAAAAGGGCTAATAATAGATTTCTACAGATGCGTCTCATCTTGTTTTGGTATTAAAGTATCTGAAGCATTATGAATTTTACTATTTTATTATTATGCCGCTAATATTTCTTCAAATGAGTCACTTTTTACAACCAAACTGGCTATGTTAAAATCCCTTTGACCTAATTAAAACGTAGAATGCTGTTTGAAACTTCATCAGAATTTTATCTGTTCAACTGCAATCTCTCTCCCCCCCCCCCCCACCGTTAACGGATTATTGTCTTTATGTGCACTGGGTTACTTGGAATTTCTTTACTGCCCTACGATATTTGACATTTTTTGTTGCACAATTTGTTCTCTTCCAAAAATAAAAACGAATTTCACATGTGCAAAAATAAATAATCAAAATGTCTGTTTGCATTGGAAAGATTATGTCAAATATAATTTTTAAATAACATTTATTGCAATAAATATTACATTTTGCTTTCTTTCCTTACAAAATAAGATTATATGGGTCTCGCATTTCAATTTTAGGAACGATTTTTTTTTATGAACAATAAATGGTGTTAAACTGCATTACTCGAGGTTTCCGATTGCGAGCCTTTTTAATATCAAAAATTTATCCAATGGTATTTTATTCACAGACTCTTCGCTTTTGTCTTTTGCTTAAAACTGCAAGATTTTTTTTCTACTTCTTTCGACTACTTCAAATATCTTATTAGCAGGGATGCAATGTGCCTTTATTTATTTTTCGGAAACGAAAATCACAAGTGCGGCAAGCTTTTTTCACCCTGGCCGCGTATGGTGACATATACCGTAAAAAGCAAACATGCCGCGTGTGCTCGGCCGCATATGCACGCAAGCGACCGATCGTAATCACAGCCACATAGGGAGACCACGGCCGCTATGCTAGTCGGCGACGGGGAGGGAGAGAGAGAGAGATACGAGCGTCACCATAACGTCATTGTGATGTAATTCCTCTTCATCCCCTTCCGGTGACGTCATTTCCGGTAGCGAACGAAGACGAGGTACCCGCTCACGCATTAATGAGTCCGCTGCCGTCTCCCATAGGCTACCATGTTAAAGAACCAGCCGTTTGAGAGGAAACGGTCCGATTTTCGAAATGGATTAATTTCCAAACCTGAAATGCGCCCCAATTTTAGTAAGTTGCGCTATTCTCACTGAAAGGTAACAAATTGCATGACATGCTAATATCGGAATTTAGATTCGATACGATCTTTCTCACGTTTAGTCTAATAAATTTAGTTTAATCCTTTATCCAAGTGTGAGCAAAAAAAAGTTTGTGCCTGAAAGTATCTTCAGGACTGGGGTCCATTAAAAACATTATTTGGAAGGATCTACAAAAATGAAGCATTGCCTACCAATTGAACCAAATCAGTTATAACTCCTATATACAAAAAATGAGATAAAACATAATGCAATAATTACAGAGGCATTAGCCTCCTCAGTATTCCTAGTAAGGGTTATACAAAAGTACTCCAAAAACAAATTAACCCACAGTGCCTTTAACCTGGCTTTTCAATGAAAGTCTGGCTTCAGCAAAGGTGCCCAGGGAATGGAAGGAAGGAAAGATAGTGCCATTGCATAAGGGTGGTAACAGACTTGAAGTGTCTAATTATAGACCAGTCTGTGTGTCACCAGTAGTTGTTAAGATCTTGGAGAAAGTAGTGAAGGACCGTATACAGCACTGGGCAGATGAGGGTAATGTTATCTGTGAGTCAACATGGATTTGTGAAAGGGCACTCTTGTTTTAGCAATATGCTAGCCTTTTATAATAAAGTTACAAGAACATTAGATGATGGAAAAGGCATATACTGCCATTTTCTTAGCAAAGGCATTTGACAGCGTGCCACATGATAAGCTGATATTTAAGTTGCAACACATGGGTCTGGATGTCAGATTGGTCAACTGGATTCAGGATTGGCTGTCTGATAGGTATCAGAGAGTTGTGTATGGTGCAGCAGTTTCAAGGAGACAGAAGGTTACAAGTGGGGTCCTGCAGGGCTCAGTACTAGGACCTATATTGTTTAACCTTTATATCAATGACATTGCCAGTGGATTGCAAGGGGATATTCAGTTGTTTGCAGATGATGCGAAACTGGGAAGGATTATTAGTAATAGTGCAAATGTGGTAGTCCTGCAAGAGGATTTGAATAAGCTAGATAGATGGGCAAATGAATGGGGATGTCAGTTTAATGCAGCAAAATGTAAGCTCTTGAGGTTTGGGAAACATCGATGGGATGCTGCATACTCTATGGGAGGAGTTATACTGGAGGAAGTTGGGGAGACAAGAGATCTGGGGTTGATGATCGATAGAAACCTGAAGTTTAGGGGACATATTGCAAAGGTGGTGAAGGTAACACAAAGGATTGCTGCAATTATGAGAAGGACACTGATCTGCAGAGATAAGAGGGTTATCATTCCGTTGTATAAGTCTCTAATCAGACCACACTTGGATTATTGTTCTCAGATTTGGTCCCAGGATTTGAAGGGGATAAATGAACTGTGGGAAAGATACAAAGATGGTCTCAGGACTGTACAAGGTTAGTTATGAGAATCGGCTGAGGGAATGTGGACTGCAGAGTTTGGTGGATAGATGAAGGAGAGGTGATATGATCGAGACTTTTAAACTGTTGAGAGGTGGTTACAGGGTTGACACTGGGAAGTTCTTTCACTTGGTTGAACAGCGGGAAGGAGTGATGACAAGAGGCCATCCCTGGAAGTTACGAAAGGAAACTGTGAGCAAGAGGGTGAGGAGTGGTTTCTTTGCATGGAGGGTGGTTGAGTAGTGGAATGCATTGCCTGGTAGAGTGGTGAGGGCGAGAACGGTCAATGAGTTTAAGGAGTGGTATGATAGACTTTGTGTTTCTTAGGGGGGAACCTCCCCTCGATGAGTCTTGACAGACTTTATGTTCTTAGGAAGGACCCCCCATGATGAGTCTTTTGACTCCATGGAGGCTTGAATAATAATAATAATAATAATATATAGAACTAGCATTAGGAGAAGAAAAAGCAGGTTTCAGACTAGCATGAAGCACAACTGATCAACTATTCACCTTAAGACAGCTAATAGAAAAGACAATCGAGTACAACCAAAGTTGCTATATAAATTTCATAGACTTTTGTCAGGTATTTGATTTAATCCGTAGAAGAGAACTATGGAAAACTATGAAAGAATTTGTAATTACCAACAAAATAATAAGAATAATAAAGAATCTGTACAAGAAATCTGAAAGTGCAGATTGAGTGGAGGACACCATAACCAACTGATTCCATACAGAGAGTGGAGTAAGACAATCTGTCACCAGATCTGTTCAATCTTATACTGGAAGAAGCAACCAGTAAGGCCTTAAAAAAAGAAGACTCAGGAATCAAAATATATGGGAAAAATATAACCAATTAAAAATTTGCAGATGACATTGCATTACTTGCAAGCACGGAAGAAGATATACAACGAATTTCTGATAAAATAAAGGAAGAATGTATAAAATTTGGATTAAACATAAATATAGACAAAACAAAAATTATGCAAAGAGGAAAAAAGAAACACCAATCTGAAAATTGAAATTGATAGTAAGAATGTAGAGCAGATAGAAAACTTCACCTACTATGGAGTTGTAATTGAGTACAATGGTGAAATTACAAAAAAGATATAAACAGACGAATCAGTCAGGCAACCCAAACTTTTGGACGACTTAATAAAATATGGAAGTCAAGAGACATCAAACAAGCAACAAAAGTAAGAATCTATGAAACAATGGTCCTCCCAATACTCCTCTATGGAAGTGAATGCTGGAATCTCAAAAAGGCTGAAGAGAAAAAATTATTAACTACTGAAATGGGTTGTCTAAGAAGATTACTTGGAGTATCTCTGCTGGATAGACTAAGAAACAAAGACATAGGAAATGACTAAAACAAGAAATAACAATAATAGACAAAATCCAAGAAAGAAGACTGCGATGGTTTGGCCATGTGACCATAATGGGAACAGAAAGATTACCATCTAAAGCCCTGAATACAACAATAGAAGGTAAAAGATCCAAAGGGCAGCCCAGAATTAGATCGATAGACAAAATAAAAGAGGACCTGAAAACCAACAAATCACAACAAGCGACACCAAACTGGAGAGAATTGTTCAGGCTCTCCAGGGCCAGACAGAAGTGAAAAGAGTTCATTCAGCCTCATCATCATCCATATAGATGATGGAAGCGAGAAGAAGATGCAGTGGTATGAAACCGACTTCTTCCAGTCTCTAAGTCATGATGCTGCCTCCCATATCCTTGTAATCGATCTATGAAATACTCTTATCCCTCCATCTCTTTAATTTAATGTGCAGCAATCCCATCTGCACCCAGGGCCTTATTGTTATTAAGCTGTTTAACTGCTCTTTCAACCTCATGCCTAAGCAGAGGAGGTTCCAAATCAAAATTTTCTGGTGAGAGAGCTCTTCCAAATTTTCTTTATCTTTTCTGTTGTACAATTTCTTACAATATGCTTTCCATCTGTTTTTGATTTCCAGTTCTACTATTAGTACTCCTCCATTCCTGTCTTTAATGACATTCAATTTGAGCTTCAACCTGTCCCTGTGTCTTTGTTTTTTCAACAGCCTTCTTTTGATTAGATCCCATGTTGAATCTGATATCCATGGGTCTCTTGGTCTTCTTACTGGGCCGAGATACCTGGCTGTATTCTGTATTACAACCTTGACTCCTTCCCAAAGCATTTCTGGTGAGTTCTCCTCACTAGTATCAAAAAATCATCCAACCAAGTTGATGATCCTTCTGTGAACCCACCAGGAATTACTCTGGCATCCAGTCTAGTGGGATATGCCTAACTTGGAAGGCTTCGGAGTCTTAGACTTTGGCTCTTACTAGCTGACAGTCTGTACCACAGTTTTCAAGGCCAAGCATGCACATTAGAGATGCTTCTCTATCCAAAGCAAGCAATTTCATATGCCAACAGCTTTGAAAGTCCAATGCAGTTTTAAGGTTTTGTAGCATGTCAATCTTGGTCTTCCTTAGCTCCTGTACTCTCCATAGTGCTCTCAAATACCAGCCAAGGAAATTTGTTATGTTAGAGATATTCAAATATCACAGCAGAAACTATTAAACTTGGGGGGGGGGGTAAATAGCTTTGTAAAAAACTACTGCATATCTGTAATACAAATCTGGCTATATAATTTCGTTAGGCATTCTCTCCATTGTAATGGAAAGAAGGCCGAATAATACAAAACATCCAAAAAGAGGCCATCTGAATGCAGAAAATGTCAGAGGCATCATCACCACTTTTTACTACACTGAAATATATATAAGGGGTGATTAAGGGTCAGAGCTGTAACTGAGATTTTAAAGGAATTTGGAGAACCGACCAGGGCATCTGACTTAATCTCCAATCCTCACCTTCTCGTGGTGCACCCTGTTAGTTATCTATCTGGATACTGAATGAATGAAAACGGACTGGCAATTGGAGATTTAGCCAACCAAATTGTATTCTTACTGGCTTAAACCAAAACATAAAACGATGGTGCAACATGACAGAATCTCATGCCGGCTGGGTCGTCATCTGGTTAAACAAGGAGCCCATTGTTTTTGCCAGGGGAGCAGGGTGAACATTAAAAAGTCAGCTACTGGAGCAAATTCTGAAATACACCTCAACTCAATGTCACCAGAGTTCAAGATCAGTACCAGATCGAAATAACAGGAGTGAAAAGACAAAAACTGGTGAGACCTTTCTGAGCAATGAATACAAATTGTCATATTCAAGCAATGACAATGAAGGAAAAGAAGAAGTAGCTATAGTATTCAACATGAAATATGAGGCTAATCTTCTTGAACAACAGCCAAAATCAAGTACAGTGATATGGGCAAATATCAGAATGTGAAATTGGACAATGAGACTTATCTGTGCCTATGGTCCCAGAAGGTTCTACTAAGTAGAAGTGGAGGAATTTTTTGAGGCTTTAGAAAAAGCAACTGACACAATGAAAAAGGAAAAGTTGGTCTGTGTTGGGGATCTACATAGCAGACTAGGAAATGATTCTCAGACATACAAAATATTTTGGGAAAATTTGGAGAAAAGAGTAAAGCTAATAATAATGGTAAGCACCTGTTGAATTTCTGCTCAGGACATGGACTGGTTATTACTAACGCAATGTTCCAACATAAAAATGTGCACAAATTCACATGGAGAGAAGAGGCAAAGAATAAGAAAAGTCTCATGAACTATGTTATTGTTGATAGTGATGTTTTGTCACTGATGAGGGACACTAGAGTGCAGAGGATTTGAAATTGGAAGTGATCACCACTTAGCCTCGAGAAGGATAAAACCGAATTTCATATTGGAAAGAAGAACATGTAAGAAAGTTTTAAAGCAAATAAAAGTTGAGCAGCTGTTAGATGTGAACCGTAGGCTAAAATACAGAAACATTATCGAATTAAAAATGAAAGAGTTTGAGAACAGGAACCAAACGTTGGAGATTCAGTGGTAAATCCTGACAAAAACATTGAGTGATTCAGCCAGAGAATCATGTGGTGAAGTTGTATGCAAGGATAGAAAAATCAGAACTCCATGGTTGTGAAGGAAAAAAAGAAAGCATATCAAAAGTTCCTGGCAAATAAGTCATCTTGTGCTCTTAGAGAATACAGAGACAAATGTAAACGTAAGAAAGCTAAACAATGTGTAAAACATGATGGAATTTTTCACTTGGCTGTGCTATCAATTATATATTAAGTGTAAGCAAACAAAGTTTGCACCTGAAGTATTTTCAGGACTGGGCCAACTCATGGTAAAGGTGAGGTAAGTTCTGATCACTTTCTTTGGTATCTCCCATAATGCAAAGCACATCTCCTTGCAAACATGTATGATGCTATGCATTAAGGGAAGGGCCACTACCCAGACCTGTTTCGACCTTTATTGAGGTGGTCTCCCAGACCACTCCCTACAAGTGACCGAAGGACCGTCCAACTCAGCAGTGACAGGCTCACTCCACCACCAAGCAGAGCCATAATCTCAGCGGTGGCTCCACTCAGAGACAGGAAAAAAACCTAACCCCCCCAAGCAAAGCCTGTCACACCTCAGGGAAAGCAACCACTTCTGCACAAAAGCACATCAGTGGGAGTCAGCCCCAGAGATGGTGATACTAAGGTGGAAGTAATGTAGAAGTCATATCACCATATACCAGTTGCCAAAAGGTGTCAACAACTAATTAAAATTCTCTGGATTAGAGATAGTTGATGGAAGTTTTTTCACTTGGCTATGCTACCAATTATATTATTATTTATTATTATTATTATGTGACACCTACAGGGAGTCCAAAGACTCATCGAGGGAGAGTGTACCAACAGCATCGAATGATTGATCCCCTTCCAACTACTAATCGCGCTCAAACTTGTTTAACTTTTTGCGTGAGTCATTAGTAGCAGAGGCTCTACCAATCGACCAACCTTTGCTATTTGGTTTAATCCTTTATCTATGTGTAAGCTCCACCTCTGGATCTGGCTCCCACTGATGCTGATATGAGACCTCAACAAAGGTCGAAATTGGTCTGGGTAGTGGCTCTTCCCTTAATGCATAGCATTATACATGTTTGCAAGGAGATGTGCTTTGTATTATGGGCGATACTAAGGAAAGCGATCAGAACTTACTCCACCTTTACCATGAGCTGCCCCAGTCCTGAAAATACTTCAGACGCAAACTTTGTTTGCTTACAACTTGGATAAAAGATTAAACCAAATATATAACTGTGTAAAACAAGCTAAAAACAAAAGTCATGGAAAGACTTCGGTAAAAATATAGGAAATAAATTTCAGAAAGTTGGCAAGATATTCTAGAGGCTGTTCAAAAAGCTTATAAATCGAGGAAAGAATGCTGTAAAAGGAATTAGAGATGATAAAAGTGACATGAAAAGTGGAGAGAAAGATATCTTTGATGTTCATAGTGGAGTAATTATTTTGAAAAATTGCTAAATGAAACAAGCGATAGCAGCACAGTGGCAAAAAACAATAAGAAAGCATGCAATCATCAGGAATACATATCCATACTTGAAGTAGAAAAAGCTATCAAAAGCCTGAAATATGGAAAGGCAGCTGGGGTAGATGATATTCGACCAGAAATGCTCAAGTATGAAGGTATAAAAGTCTTACAGTGGTGCACCGCATAGTTCAGAAGGCCTGGACAGAGAGACAATTTCAGATGGTTGGAGCAGAGTTTTCATAGTACCCATATATAAAAAGGGAAATAAAACTGAATGTGAGATAAAATAAAACAGAGGTACTCCCCTACTGAGTGTTCCTGGTAAGATTTACAAGCATACTTGAGAAACAGTTGAGAAGGATTGGGAAGGGAAGCTTGGTGAAGAACAAGCTGGATTAGAGGCTGTCAGGATCAAATTTTTACTTTACGGCAAATAATTGAGAAGTCATGGAAATATAACAAAGATCAGTATTTAAGTTTTGTAGATCTGGAAAAGGCATATGACAAGGTGCAAGAGAAAAGCTATTCAAAATGCTACAGTTTTATGCTGTCAATGAGGAATTATATCAATAAATACTTAGTCTTTATTTGAGTTGGAAAGCAGTAGTTAGAATTGAAGGAAGTACAGGAAGATAATCTGGTGTCAAACATCCTTGTTTGACACCAGATCCCCTCTGTTATTCACTATCTATATGGATCACATTATGAAGGAAAGTGGTATTAAACCTGATATTAAAATTGGAGATGTTAATCTCAGCTCTTCACTTTATGCAGATGATGTTATGCTCTTGAATAAATCCAGTACAAGTCTGCAAGTTTCCCTGACTAAATTGAATAACTGTTGTAATAGATATGGTATGAAGGTCAGCAATAACAAGATAAAGACAATGAAAATAGGCAGAAGCATTAAAAATATCAACTGCATTGTAAATGGAAAACCTGTAGAACAAGTAAAACATTTCAGCTACTCATGCACGATTTTTAGTGAAGATGATAAATTAAATATGGAAATACACAACAGAATGAACAGAGCTAGTATGGTAGGAAGTCAAGTGAATAAATTTATATGGAATAAGAGAGAACTTGGTCAAAAGGCTAAATTAGCTGTGTACAAGACAGTGATCAAATCTATTTTAACTTATGGATCTGAGAGAGAGAGAGAGAGATGGGTAAGAAATAAAACACTTGACCAAAGAGTAGAGACCACAGATATGAGAGTCCTGAGAAAGATTAGGAGCATGAACAGATGGCATCAATGGCAATATCATATTAACACGTTTGCTGCCACGCTCCTCAAGCATAGTTTGTTCCCGTACGCCAAGCCCTTTTTGCGTCTTCAAGGTCACTACGAGTAATCTCGTAGCCGGCTTATCAGACAGAATTTTGTTTCATATGCCAACTACGAGTAATCTCGTATTGATGAGTCAATGGTGTATGTGATGCGATAGACTGGCGTTTCAGCAATACATAAAAAACAAAAAACATAAATATGGTTTGAAATTCTATGAACTATGCGAATCGAATGGATTGGTGATAAAAATAAAAATTTATACAGGAAAATCAGAATCCTCTTTAGCAAAAATGGGTCACGCATATGATATTGTATTCCACTTGATGGAAGAATATTTAGACAGGGGTTATGTATTGTATAAGGACAATATTTATAATTCTGTAGCTCTGACGGAATAGCTTACCGACAGAAAATCATACGTGTGTGGAACACTGATAAATTTTAGGAAAAACAATCCACCAGATGTTATTCAGAAGAAACTAAAGAAAGGGGAATTTGTCTGGCAATGAAGAGGTCCTGTTGTAGTCAGCAAATGGAAGGATAGGAGGGAAGTTCTTTCGATTTCAAATATGCACAAATTTGGAATGGTTGAAACGCAAAATCGGAATGGTAAATTTCAATTGAAACCAAACATCATTAGGGATCATAATTTGGGGATGTCAGGCACCGATCTTTCTGATCAAATGCTTTCTTACTATTCCACCTTACGAAAGACAATTAGATGGCCAAAGAAATTGGCAATATGCATTTTTGAGGTATATATTCAAATTGTGCATAAATTTTATAACATGATTACTGGAAATGCAATGACTGCGTTAAAATTTAGAGATCAATTATCTCAGTTTTTGTTGGAATGGATGAGCTTACACAATCAGAGAATATCAGGAGGAATCGGGATTTTCATTATTTGGAAATTTTACCACAAAGAGAAAAAAAGAATCGCCCAACAAAGCCATGCCGGCGTGTACACGAAACAAACGATCACATGAAACACGTTCTTAATGTCATGTTTGCCAGAAAAAAACCATCATTATGCATGGAAAATTGTTTTAAAATGTACCATTCTTAATTTGAATAAATTGTTTTATTTATTTTATTGATTGTTTTTTATTTTTATTGATTTTATTAGTTTTAAATTGATTTACAAATTACGTGTTATACTACGGATTAACTCGCACTTGGCATAGGAAGTTGGTAATCGACATACGAGTATATTCGTAGTTGGCTTCTGAGACACATTTATAAAATATAATATTTTAGTTGAAATTATTTCCCTTCTACCAAGCCCCCAGATGTGCTCTCCGCTTTATTCAGAATCCAAGGGTCCAAATTAAGGTAAATATATTAAATGTTAACTCGTGTTTGAGATAGGAGGTCGGTAAATCGACATACAAGTATACTCATAGTTGGCAGCAAACGTGTTAAAAACGAGGATATTAGAAAAGAACTTGATATTGTCAGCATCCAGGAATGCATTAGCAGAGCTAATCTCAGGTGTATGGTCACTTAAGCAGAATGGGAGAGGAAAGGTTAGTAAAATAGGTGGTCTCTGCCAGGTTGGCAGGTAAAAGCCCCAGAGGCAGACTAAGATGTAGGTGGATTGATACAGTAAAAAGTGCCTTAGAAGACAGAAAATAAGATCTGATAATGTTAGAGTCTTGACAGGTGACAGATTGATTTGGAGGAAAATTGTAGATAGGAAGTTAGTAATGATGTAAGTTTTCATGCAGTATTACCATACCCTGTACACCCCTAGAGGGTACATGTGGAATTTGATGATGAAATATATATAAAAGCATACTTCTAAACTGAACTGAACAATTTGTAACATGTTCAATTCAGTTTCTGCCTCAAAAATTAAGCATGTTTCTTGAAAAATAGAAGCAAAGTTGAAGACATCCATTGCATTCAAAGTTTGGTAGAAGGAGAAGATATTTCTCAAAAGCTTTTGATTCAACAAAGGATGGTTCAAATTTTCAGTTATTAATGCATATGTTTGAAAATAGTGCAAGCAATACCATACCATACCAGAATTCCAATGCAACCGTAATGGTTAATGTAGAGATGAATGAGAGCTTCCTATTTCCAGTTCTTCACAGAAACTCTCTGGCACCATATTATTATTTTATTATTACTCTGGACTATGTATTCAGACTCACAGTAAATACGAAAGGGAATAACTCATGAAGATTCATCAGGAACCTGCATAAGTGGTCTCTGCATTGCAGAAAACGATGTGCCAATTGACAAACTTTCAGACTGCCCCAAATCACTTAGATATGTAAAATTGCAGCATTGATTTGGTGTGCATAGTTAACAACAGTAAAACTAACATTTTTAAAAACAGAACAAAAGAAAATATTAGGCTAAATGAACACACTCCTGAAAAAAGTAAAAGATTCTCAGTATCTTGGTTTTTACATGATACTTTAATTGATACAGAGAGAAAGCACAAAGCTCTTTATTTTCATAAAGAGAGGGGAATAAGTGTATAATGTGCCTAAGCGAGTAGGAAAGACCACGAATCAGAATGGGATGGTTAGTATAAAGCATCAAAATAGGGATGGGACTAACAGGCTTCTGCATTTCATGTATACTAATGCCAGGAGTATTAGGAACAAGAAGGAAGAATTTTTGGCCTTGGTTGGCACTTCCAGACTACAGGTTATTGGCATTAGTGAAACATGGCTGACAGAAGATGACACAGCTAGTGGGATTGAATGTGAGGGGTATGGTGTGTTCAGGAATGACAGGGAGAATAAAATGGGGGGAAGGAGTGTTACTGATGATAGCTGATTAGCTACAGCCAAGGGGAATAGAAGTCGAACTGCAGGATAGAGAAAAGAGCACATTTGAGGCTGTTTGGTATGAGATTGAAACTAGCAGAAGAAAATATACAGTTGGGTGCTGCTATAGACCAGGTGATGGAATAGATGGTGGGGATAGTATGCATAAGCAAATAGAAGAAATGAGTGGAAGGAGGGTAATTATTATGGGTGATTTCAACTATGGTAACACTGACTGGAAGAAGGAGAGTGTTAATAATTGGTGTTATTTAAAGAGGAGATTTTTAATCAATCTCTTTTTCTATAAATTATTTTTTTATTTATTTTCGAGTGTACCTATATATTTTTATATGCACAAGGGTTCACTCCAAATGGTGATATGATCTTAACTCTTTCTTTCAGAATCCAAATAATCACTGACTTGAGACCAAAATACAAAATAAACACATTTAATATAACAAAAACAACTTTACATAACTAACTAACTACAAATTAATTGGATCCAAGGCCTTTTAAAAATAAACTTACACTTAAGACTAGACTAAACACTTTGTTTGCACAATCACAAAATGTTCATAGCCAGTTTCTTTCTCTATCAAGGCCCTTTTCAATAGATATATGACTCTATTCTTCATTTTTACAGGATCCTTTCTCATCACTTATGTAACACACATTAATTCTTCCTGACTTAATTCTGTCTCTTTTTTTCAGTAGAAATAATAGTCAGATCTGGCGTCCTTAATACAGATGAAACTTCCTAATCGGAGTTTTCTCGAAAATTCCTTCAGAACGTAAATAGCAAATTCTTCTTTTATTCACTAAATGCTTATTGACAGTCTTACTCTTCCAATTAAAAAAAAACAACTTACAGTTCTACGATTCCCTTTTCGGAATCTACTATAAATCTTTCAATCAGTGTTTCCTCCAATATTCCTTTTAAAACACTTTATAGTAATATTTCCCTTTTATTTATCCACATACTTATTCCACATTAAAACTTAATAGTTCCACGATTCCTTTTTCGGAATATACTATTAATTTTCCTCCGACTGTCACATAAAAATACTCAAGTTCCTCCGAACCTAAATTCCTTCCGAACGCTATCTTGTTTACAGGCGTTACTCAGATACCGAACGCTTTCCTTGTCAGCTGTCAATCACACATCAAACCTCTCGGCGAGCATGCACACTCCGTGGCAAGCGAGGAACTAAGTACTGTATAATGGCTGACACGTTGTCTCCGTTAGCGACAAGAAAATGTCCTCATAAAACACAAAACTTAATATTTCAAACCATAATAAATTTGTTTAAAGTAACACAACTAATCAAATCCGGTAAACAATTTCCATAACGGACACATCGCAAGTGCCGACAATGCGTGTTATGAAACTAAAAACTAATAAACATACTAACATAAACTGTATCGAGCCTTGATAAGACCCCATCTAGACTACTGTGCTCAGATTTGGTCACCTAGGTTTCTTCTTGATGGGGAGGAGGTGGAGAGGATCCAGAGGCGAGTGACCAAGATGATAGCAGGTCTGTGGAATGAACCGTATGAGAACAGGTTGAGGATTTGTGGGTTGCAAAAATTGGTTCATAGGCGGAGGAGGGGAGATATGATTGAGACATTCAAATTACTGAAGGGTTTCTATAAAATTAATTCAGAAGATATTTTTGAGAACAGGGCTGGTTGTGGGAGGACTAGGGGACATCCATGGAAACTGGGCAAAAGTGTGGTTAGTAAAGGTGTTAGAGCTGGGTTCTTTACTTTTAGAGTAGTGAATGAGTGGAATGCGCTCCCTGAGTCTGTGGTGGATGCTGTGACAGTGAATGAGTTTAAGGCGAGGTATGATAGATACTGTATGAGTGTCGAATGGTTGTGATGAATATGATTTGGGGCCTCCCTCGATGAGTCTAATGACTCCCTGGAGTTGCCCGTAATAATAGTAATAATAGTAATAAACAATGCGTAAAAATATTCAGAATTTTAATTATGATTATTTTTACATCAGTTTCATCTTTCTCTGAAAAAAATTTTTTTTTTTTTATGTCATGTCATCATGCAATCTTCCTTATACCCTTTTTTTACCTTGCGGTGTCGAGGGTCCATTGATCATCGGACCTCACTCCGTTTACAGGATAAGGTGGTCAGCCTTATGCCCCGGTGTATCCTATGGCCTGTAGTGTTGAGTTCTCAAGGCCAGTTTTGCCTGCTTTGCGGGATGAAAAACCCCAGAATAAACTGGAGAAAAAACCCTGCTGTCCACGCCCAAGACTGGCTAACTTGGCTATGGCTGAGGAAGATCCTTCATGCTCCTCGCGTCACCGACGGGAATCGAACCTAGGACACTCCTTCCCCAGGCATATGGTTGCGAAGTGCATAGCCACTAGGCTAACCGCGCGGACGGTTTTTTTTTAATATTTAACCTATATCTAAACAAAACTTTTAATGGTTATTCCTAGATCTTAAAAAATGACGTGATTCTTGCTCATCATTATTTACACTTTCGGAATCACTTTTTTAAATATTTAACCTATATCTAAACAAAACTTTTAATGGTTATTCCTAGATCTTAAAAAATGACGTGATTCTTGCTCATCATTATTTACACTTTCGGAATCACTAGTTTCAGAATCATCTGATGCTAGAGATGATTCAGAATTTACATCTTCTAATTTACTATACTTACAAATTTAATTTCTGTACTCTTCATTCAAATATCTCACTTAAACTATTTGAATTATGCCCCAAATCTACAGAATCATCACTATCAGAATCAAATTCTACAGGTGTCTGAGATTCTAAAATACCCAAATTAAATTTTCTCCTTTGCTGCATATTTGAATCATGAGCTTTAAAACTATTCCCTTTTTTACTATTTGATTGTGAATGAGGTGCACAATTAGTACTAGGAAAACAACGCTCATCTTTCAATATTTTATTCATATTGTCTCCTAATGTAACTAAATTTCTACTCCCTAAAAAGTACCTTTTTAACCTATCAGAGTGTACATTTAAAATTTTACTAAGATTTTTGACATCTTGAATCCTAAAATTCACAGGAGAAAATTTGTCTAAAATTCTAAATGGACCTAAAGCTTTCCTTCCTAATTTCCCAACTCTTTTTATACTAGATTTATCATCTAAAATTTATCATCACCTATCCCGCGCGGTTAGCCTAGTGGCTTTGCGCTTCGTAACCATATGACTGGAAAGGCATGTCCTAGGTTCGATTCCCGTCCACGACGTGAGGAGCTTAAGGATCTTCCTCAGCCATAGCCAAGTTAGCCGGTCTTGGGCGTGGGCAGCAGGGTTTTTTCCGCCAGTTTATATGGGGTTTTTCATCCCGCAAGCAGGCAAACCGGCCCCGTGAACACACAGGTTACAGTCATAAATACTTACGGCAAGGAAGGCAACGGGAAACCACCTTGCTCATAATCATCTCTCCCTAGAATGGTAGCATTTAGCTACCCTCCCGCGGCCGTATAGCAGATGGGAACCAGAAGAGATCATCTAAAAATACTAAATCACCTGGTGCAAATGACTTATACTTTCTAAAACGATTTATATACTGCCTAGTTTTCTGAGAACTTAATCTACTTATTTCACCTACTAATCTATGAGTCGTGGAAAATTTATCTACTACTGTTTCCAGATACTCATTTATATCAGTGTATCCTGTATTAGGAATGACTGAAACAAGTTCATTAGGAAAGATTGCATCAAAACCATATAAAGCAAAAGATGGTTTTTCCTTGATAGCAGAATGAAAAGCAGATCTGCATGCAAATAATGCTTGAGAAAGATATGTGTCCCAATAATTCATTTTAGTGTCTGCCAGACTGGAAGGTATTTGCTTTATATTTCTATTCAGTCTTTCACACATACCATTACACTGCGGGTGGTAAGGTGTTGTAAAAATCTTCCTAATGTTAAGTAATTTACATAACTGCAACAATAGTTCAGATGTGAAATTTGCTCCTTGATCTGAAAGTAAGGTCTGAGGAGTTCCATATCTACAAATAATCATATTCAAAAACTTTCTTGCAATAGTCTTTGCAGTTTGATCCTTCATTGACACTGCTTCTGGAAATCTAGTTAGCATGTCTATGACTACTAGAATATACCTATTGCCTTTTTTAGTAATTGGCAGTGGACCTCCCACATCAATAGCAACAGCCTGAAAAGGTCTAGTTGGAATTGGAAATGGTTGTAATGGAGCTTTTCCTCTGAAAGGAGATCTTATTTGGCACTTATGGCATGATTTGACATATGTGAGTATGTCACTCTTCATACCTTTCCAGATGTAACGATCCTTTATTCTTACCCAAGTTCTAGAAAATCCTTGGTGTCCTGCCAAGTCTGAATCATGGAAAGTGTACATAATCCAAGGAATCATTTTAGTTGGTGCCAATATTTTCACTTTCAACCTTCCATCTTCCATTTGTCTAGATAAGAGTAACCCATCTTTATCTAAATACAAGTTTTCCAGGTTTAAAAATGTATCCAATTGAGTTTCACCCTTCAATACTGCTTCATAGATAGTTTTGAGTATGGGATCATCTTTCTGAGCTTGGACAATCTTATCCTTTTCCCAAATTTGTGAACTAGGTTCCTTATTCTTTAGAGTCTCAATATTGAACACTTGATCATTATCATTAGTATCTTGAAAAACTTCAGGAGACTGCTCTAATTTTCCATTGTCACCTGATTCCCTGTCTAAACGGCATTCTAGTCCACACAAGCACACTGTATTATCAACAAAATTACATGCAAAACCATGACGTTTCAGAAAATCAATTACAAATATTACTTGTACATTTGGATTTGAGGATTCTGGAAGAACTATTAATGAATGACAAACTTTCAATGGAAAACAAGGAATTGAAATAAAAACATTTATTTGCTTATCAGCTGAAATTTCTGATTCAAATATTCCCTTTAATTTAATTGGATAACTTAAAACTGAAATATCATTTGGAATTAGAGATTTAATTTTGTTAAACAAGCTATAAGAAATGAGTGAGATATGTGCACCTGTGTCAAGTAAGATTTCACAAGACACATCTTCAATAAATCCTTGTATAACTGTCAAAGGATTACCTCCATTAGCATAAGGAGCTAATGACACATCAAACTCTCTTTTAGGGCTGGAGCTGTCTTTAGCTTTACCCATATCCAGTGAGTAGTTTGACATTTCTGTCCTTGCCAGTATGATATTGGAATAATAATTATTCCCAGATTTTTCTTTATTCTCTGATTTCTTATTTTGAAAACAAGATTTATCTCTAACATAACAGTGTTTAGCAAAATGACCTGGTTTATTACACCTAAAGCATTTTGGAATATATCTCCTATGAGATGCTTTATTCCTGTCAATGCCATCAGATTTACAAGATAAACATTGATTATCTGTAAGATTCTTGGATATTGTCAAATCAGATATTATTTTAAACAGAAGTTCCTGTCCTTGTATTATTGGTCTCTGTTGTCTTTCTATTTCTTCACTAAGAAATGTTTTCAGTTCCTCTAATTTTCCCAAATCATGTAATTGTACTTTGGAATCAGATTCTGGAACAATTTCTGTTAGATTTACAGAAATTTCCTTAGACTGTTTCTTTTTATTTGCACCTTTTAATTTATGAAACTTTCCTTCTCTCACTTTATCTACAGCCACAACGCTAGGAGAATGAGTTTCATTATACTGAAAAGAGTTCACCTGTTTATTGTTTGAGGAATGAAATATATCTCTAGGTCTCTCTTCCTTTTCTTTAACAAGTTCAAAACATTGTTCAAGATTTTTAACCTTTTTCTTGTATGCTGTTTCTTTCAAATTATCTTTAAGGTCAAGCCTAAATTGATTAAACAGCAACCATTCTAAAGAGGATTTCTCTTCATAATGTTTCAGATGAAACATTAAATTCATTAGCAATGCTCCAAAGTCTGTGATAGTATTCTGAAACAGACTCCATACTACCTTGGATGCACTGTTGAATTTTCCAAATGTTAGGCCCTAATTCTCTTATACTTGAAAATTCTGATATTAGCAAACTTTTAGAGGTTGCATAACTGTCAGTGTCTCTTAGTAAAGGAGATGTGTTTAAGAATGTTTTGGCTTTACCCAATAATTTACTGCGAAGTATAATCAACAAATGAAAATCTGACCATTTCCCTAAATCTCTAATTTTTTCTGCATATCTGAAAAATGTTTCTATAATTTCACTACTATCACCTGAGAAAGAAGGTATTACTAAAGTTGGATTAATTAACCTAAAAAATTCCTCATCTTTAAATGAAGAAACTTCACAACTATAATTGCTATTTCCTGTAGCCATTTTACTTGAGTCAAGATTTACTTTCTGGATTCTAAAAATAAAGTTAAGTCATAACCGATCCCATAGTCTTTGTTAATAATTGGTGGATTTTTATATTGAGGAGATATTCATATATATTATCTTAATATTAATCCTACCATAGAGATGATCTCTGTTTCTAACAATTATTTTTTTTTAATTCCGAGTGTACCTATATGTTATTATATGCACAAGGGTTCACTCCAGTTGGTGCAATGATCTTAACTCTTTCTTTCAGAATCCAAATAATCATTGACTCAAGGCCAAAATACAAAATAAACACATTTAATAAAACAAAAACAATATATATATACACTTCAAACAAATATTACATAACTAATTAAAAATTAATTGGATCCAAGGCCTTTTAAAAATAAACTTACACTTAGGACTAAACACTTTGTTTGCACAATTACAAAAAACGTTCATAGCCAGTTTCTTTCTCTGTCAAGGCCCTTTTCAATAGATATATGACTCTATTCTTCATTTTTACAGGATCCTTTTCATCACTCATGTAGCACACATAAAATCTTCCTGACTTAATTCTGTCTCTTTTCTTCAGTAGAAATAATAGTCAGATCTGGCGTCCTTAATACGGATGAAACTTCCTAATCAGAGTTTTCTCGAACATTCCTTTAGAAATTAAATAGCAAATTCTTCTTTTATTCACTAAATGCTTATTGACAGTCTTAACTCTTCCAATTAAATAAAAAACACTTACAGTTCTACAATTCCCTTTTCGGAATCTACTATAAATCTTTCAATCAGTGTTTCCTCCAATATTCCGTTTAAAACGCTTTATAGCAATATTTCCCTTTTATTTATCCACATACTTATTCCACATTAAAACTTAATAGTTCCACGATTCCTTTTTCGGAATATACTATTAATTTTCCTCTGACTGTCACATAAAAATACTCAAGTTCCTCCGAACCTAAATATCTGCCGGCCTGTGTTCTAAATTCCTTCCGAACGCTATCTTGTTTACAGGCGTTACTCAGATACCGAACACTTTCTTAGTAACTAGTAACATTACTGGCTTAACGGGTGAAGCAAAAGCTTTTCATATTCCCGGCTATCTTAACAGAGACTGTAAGTAGAAAGAGTTTATGAGCTATATTGCTCGCCCTGATTGGGCTAGGAGATTAATCCTCAGTGAGGGGGTTTAGGATGGCTTTAGGTCTTTTGTGCTTAGAATAGTCCGTTGCATCATAGTCAGCGGCCAGTTGGATCAGTCTGTTAGGATGCACAGTTGCCTTTGAAAAGAATTTGGTTGCTATAGTCCGCATGAAGGTGTAAATATAGGGGACCTCCGTGTCGCGGTGCAGTTCGACAGTTCGGATGAACCATGGAGCGCCCAGGATCATTCTAAGACACCTGTTCTGAATGCGTTGTAATTTAATGATATTTGAGTTTGAAGTATGGCTCCAGGCCGGTGAGGCATAAGTGAGTATTGGACGAACCATCAGTTTGTATATGAGAAGTTTGATTCTGGTGCTCAGTTTGCTGTTTCTGTTTATTAGCGGATAGAGCTGGGCTATGGTTTTGGATGTGTTTGCACAGAGAGTCTTGATATGGGAGTTGAAAGTCAGTTTACTGTCCATTACTACACCAAGGTACTTGATCTCTGTTTTCCACTGAATTTTTGTGTTAAAGAGGAGAATATCTTCTTTGGGAAGCACTGATCTTCTAGAGAATAAGACGGCTACGCTCTTCTGAGGATTCACCTGGAGACGCATTTGGCAAAATATTGCTCTATTTGCAGTAGGTTTTCTTGCAGTTTCTTGATGGCTAAGTGAGGCTTTAATGATCTGGCCAATATCGCTGTGTCATCAGCGTAAAGAGCTTCAAATGAAGATAATGGGTTGTGTGGTATATCATGCAGGTATAAGGAGAATAGGATTGGTGCTAGTAAGGACCCTTGTGGAACTCCAGCCAAGATGTGTTTCTGTGAGGACACTACTCCACTTAGTCTCACTTGCATGCGCCTATCGCAGAGGTACGTCTTGATGAGTTGAATGATTCCGATTGGGATACCGGATGATATAAGCTTGTATAGTAAACCATAATGCCAAACCTTGTCAAATGCACTGGCTAAGTCTAGGAAAACAGCCCCAGTGCATTGGCGCCAGTTAAAATCTGTGATGATATGTTCCACCAATCTGTGTATTTGTTGTGTGGTACTATGCAACTGTCTGAAACCAAACTGCTCCTCAGGCAGGATGCTTAACCGGAGTACAGAATCTTGAAGCCTAGTAAGAATTACCTTCTCAGCTATTTTTCCGAGATTAGAGATGAGACTGATTGGTCTGTAATTCTGTGGCAGAGTGGGATCCTTTCCAGGTTTATGAATTGGAACAATGTACACCAATTTCCAGTAGGAAGGGAAATACTTGTAGTGAAGTATGGAGTTGATTATGTTTGCCAAATGAACAATAGCTTTGCAAGGTAGAAGTTTTATAACTTTGTTGGAGATGCCATCGGGTCCAGGAGTCTTTTTATTTTTGAATTTCTGAATAATAGCATATATTTCAGCAGGTGAGGTGGGTGTGATTTGAGTAGAATGTGTGGGAGCAGACTTGAGTGAATATCTGACATTACGGTGTATCTTGTAGATATGACTAATGTCAAGGTGACCATATGCAGGTTTGCATTGATTTTCAAGATGATTCGCTATTGCCTCAGCTTTATCAGCATCAGTGTGGATGAGACCTGAATCTGTTTGCAGAGGGGGAAGAGGTTTATTTTTGTTCTTGATCTTTCGGATAAGATTCCATACAGAGTGGCTGTCAGCGGAGATGGAGGTCAGTTTTTCTTCCCAGAGTTGAGTTCTATGAGCTGCGAGTGCATCTCTCACTGCAGAATTTAACCTATTTAAGATTCGTTTATCTTGTGGTGCCCTAGTGTTATGGTATCTTTTTCTAGCCTTGTTTTTTTCCCTAATCAGATTCATAGTATCTTCAGGCAGGTGGTTGGACTTGTGGGTGGTTGCAGGGGTAGTAACTGCTGTACAGGCTGCTGTAATCTGTTCTGTTAGATTTTTGACAGCTATGTCAATTTCCTCTTTTGATTTAATGATGGGAACAGGTCCAATATATTTTGGGAGCATCTTGGAGAGCCTTTCCCAAGGAGTAAATGAGTGAGGGGGTGGGGATAATTTTTCAAGATTTCCTAATTTTAACCGTATTGGATTATGATCTGAGGATAAATCATTGATTGTAATTAAATTGTATTGGAGTCTGATGTGCTGCAGTATGGCTATGTCCAATACATCGGCCCTACCATAGGCGTTGTGATGGGTGGGATCAGCAGGGCCTATTACGTGAAGGTTGTTGAAATCAGCATAGTTCTGTAGTATCTGTCCATTTTTGTTAGTGGAGTGGCTATTCCAGGTAGAATGCTTGGCATTTAAATCACCTGCCACAATGGTAGGCTCTCCAGTGTCAAATATGGTGTTCAAATCAGAAGGTAGTAGTGCTTTTTGTGGTGGATGGTATGCTGCAAAAATTTTTAATTTGCCTACTGAGCTCGTGAGAATCTCGATGCCAGTGATCTCAAGATTGGAGGTAGTAGGAATGTTTATGGAGTGATGAGAGATAAAATTTTTGATGAAAATTGCCATGCCTCCACCTCTGTGGGTTGATCTGTCAGTTCTATACGACTGATATCCATAGATTTTGGGATTGTCTGCTGGTCTTAGATGCGTTTCATTTATTAGTAGAAGATCTGGCTGATGTCTGTGGGCAAAATTTTGGAGTTCTAGGATCTTATTTCTTAAGCCGTTTGCATTCCAGGCTATTATCTCTAGGGCTTCTGGTTTTAATTTTTTACCATTCATTAGTGAGCGCTGAAATGATGACTTGAGTATCTTTTAGAAATCTGTTAGTAGAACTTTGTAAAGGATTAGATCTGCTGAAATCTAATAGCATATTTGCCAGGGACGCGGTAATGATAGTTGTCAAATTTGGGTGTGATGCTGACTGTTCTAGGGATGTCTGTTTAGGGCGGGTTACATCCGCATATGTCCTGGACTGCAGCTTAGAGTCGTTTTTTGAGGGACCTCAGTTTTCAACAGATGGGCTTCTGAGTTTTTATTCTGTACTTTAGGAGGCTGTGAAGTAGCCGCAGATGTAGGCAAGCTGATGGAAGGAGAGAATGGTCCCTCTTCAGATTTCCTGTTACGTGGATTGTACAAACATCCTCTGTAGTTGGATGTGTGAGGACCGCCACAATTGGCACATTTAGCGGGGTAGATTTGGATTTAGAACAGGTGTTGGTTGGGTGACCAACCCCACACTTCAAACATTTAAATTCGGCCCTACACATGTTCTGGGCATGCCCAAACTTTTGACATCTATGGCATTGCCCAGTAGAAGCTCTCTTCCTTAGAATCACTCATCAAACTTCTCCGCAAGCATGCGCACTCCACTAAATGGCAAGCGAGAAAGTTAGGTATAATTAATGGCTGACATGCTGTCTCCGTTAGCGACAAGAGAATGTCCTCATAAAACACAACTTTTGATAATTTTAAATTACAATAAAATTATTTTAAGTAATACATATATCAAATATGGTAAGTACATCAATTTTTTAACTTCTTTTAACAAAACAATTTCCATAACGGACACATCGCAAGGGCGGACAATGCGTGTTATGAAAACAAAACTAATAAACATTCTAACGTAACCAATACGTAAAAATATTCAGAATTTTAAATTATGATTATTTTTACAAGAGGACACATGAGAGGAAGGAACTGGATTTTATGCGGTTATTAAGGGATACCTAGTAACTGCATCTGAGAATTTGGCTGTAACGAATATGACCACGTTGCCACCAAGTGGTGAGAGTGATCATAGGGTCTCGACTTGGGAGGTGGCTAAAGGTGTGGAATTTACAATTAAGACAGAGTACATGTGGAATTATCAGATTGGTAAGTATGACAAGCTTAGGAGTTTGCTTGGTTCAGTGCCATGGCATGTACAACTGAAAGGGCTAGAAGTTGATAGTGCATGGAAGGCGGTTAAGAAGTGTTTGCATGAAGCAATGGCTGACTGTATACCTAGAGTCCGAATAATAAATCAAGTAGAGGTTAAATAGATGAATAACACCATTAAGCTTGAGCTGCAAAACAAGAAACAACTATGGAGGGAATTTAGGGAGAAAGGTGACTGGCAGGCACATGAACGGTATAAAGCACAGGCCAGGAATGCAACGAGTATGGTAAGAAAAGCAAAAGCAGATTATGAAAGAACATTAGCCATGCAAGCTAAAGAGAATCCCAAAGAGTTTTTCGATATGTTGCAAATAAAAAAAAAAATATATATGGCAGAATGATTTTAAAGAATGCCAATGGTAGGGAGGTAACCGAATCAGTTGATATAGTGGAATTACTGAGCGAGCACTTTGCAAGAATATATCATCCAGGTGGTGATATTGCAGCAATGAATGAACTAATACAGGAATTGTGGTGAATGAAGTGGAAGTGAGTTGTCTATTGCAAAACCTCAATGTCAATACATTTGTGGGATTGGATGGTATACTAGCTCGTGTTGTACGTGAAGCAGCTAAAGAATTGTCAGTACCCTTGATCATTTTGTTTAATTTGAGTCTCGGGTCTCAGTTAGTGCTGAGGGGGTGGAAAGAGGGGAAAATAGTTCCACTGCATAAAGGAGGCTCCAAGACTGCTGTTGTAAATTACTGACCAATTAGCATATCAGGAATCATTGTCAAGGTCTTGGAGAAATTAGTGAAGAGAAGAATACAGGATTGGGTAGATGAAAATGGGATACTGTATGGGGGACAACATGGTTTTGTGAAGGGTAGATCATGCTTCAGTAACTTGCTGACGTTTTATAACACAGTGATGGCTGAACTGGATAAGGGTAATAGGTTTACAGTGATTCTACTGGACCTTGCCAAAGCCTTTGACAGGATACCACATGGAATTCTAATCAGTAAACTGGAGCAGGTGGGGATGGATATAGGGTTGGTGAGATGGATAGTAGGGTGGTTGATGGAGAGATACTAGAGAGAGGTTTATTCAGGAGTTGAGTCCAAAAGATGGCTTGTGACTAGTGGTGTGCCGCAGGGTTCTGTTCTTGGACCACTACTTTTCAATTTGTTAATTAACGATATAGGAAAGGATCTGAGAGGAAGTGTTCACTTGTTTGCTGATGATCCAAAGTTGGGTAGAGCAATTGTGAATGCACAGGATGTCAAAATTTTGCAAGATGATTTGGATAGTTTGGAGGACTGGGCTCAGGAAAATGGAGGTCAATTTATTGTGGCATTAAATTGACATCATATTGGTGGAACTGTACTCCAGGAGATTGATGAGGCCAGGGATTTGGGAGTGTTGGCGGATAGGGAGTGGAATTATAGGGGGCACATCGCAAAAGTGGCTAAATCAGCTCATCAAATCACTTGGCTTCTGAAAAATACTTTAACAAGCAGAGACAAACAAGTTATTGTTCCCCTGTATCGAGCCCTGATAAGACCATAAGACCCCATCTAGACTACACTGCCCAGATATGGACACCAGGGTTCCTTCTTGATGGGGAGGAGGTGGAGAGGATCCAGAGACGAGTGACCAAGATGATAGCAGGTCTGTGGAATGAACCTTATGAGAGCATGTTGAAGATTTGTGGGTTGCAAAAATTGGTTGATATGCGGGAAAAGGGGTGATATGATTGAGACATTCAAATTATTGAAGGGTTTCTATAAATTAATCCGGAAGATATTTTTGAGAATAGGACTGGTGGTGAGAGGACTAGGGTGCCATACATGGAAGCTGGACAAGAATGTGATTAGCTGTGGTGTTAGAGCTAGATTTTTACTTGGAGAGTGGTGAATGAATGGAATAAGCTGCCATAGTCTGTTGTGGGTGCTATGACCATGAACGAGTTCAAGGTGAGGTATGATAGATACTGTGTGAATGTCGAATAGTTGTTCTTGACATGATGTTAGGGCCTCCCTCGATGAGTCTGTCGACTCCTTGGAGTTTCCCGAAATAATAATAATAATAAAAGCCTAACTAAAATCTGGAAATTTAATCTCATTTTGGCTAAGCTGCCAAAGAAAGACTGTTTTAATTTTGTTTCTTGTTGTGAATTAGAGGAACGTTTTCTAAACTTTCTCTGGATGTTTCCTGTTTTAGTTGAACTCTGGCATGGGCAAGTAGGTTCCCCCCTCTGGGAAAGTTGGGTGTTACATTCTGTAAGGTCCAGAAAATCAATCGCAGAATACACTGTTTCAGACAGTAATATATAGTGCTAAGGTTCATGCGATGGCTGCAGTTGTTTAGTGTAATAATGCTTCTTTCCAGATGTCAGTTGAAATCACTGATAGTTTTTGGATAGCTATTCTATTACTGCCTAAGGGTGGAGCCTAGCAGTCCATTAGTCTTCAAAAGTCAGTCAGAACTAAACCTAGAAAATAAAACGCATCATATAAGGCTATGAGAGTTTTTAGCATTGGTCAGCTCAACTTGGCCAATAATTATTGGCATCAGTGAGACCTGGTTGTCAGAGAATGATGTAGTTACAGGGATAAAATGTAATTAATATTGAGTTTTCAGAGAAGACTGAAGAAATAGAGCAGGGGAAGTGGTATTATTAATGATAGCTGAAGAACTTCAACCAACATAAACAGAAGTTAAGAAACATTTTACAATGTTTCTTAATAAATTGTTCATTTGAAGCAGTCTGGTGTGAGATAGAGGTTAATAAGACAAAATATATTGTCAGTTGCTGCTATAGACCTGGGGGTTCAGAAGATGTGGATGACATCAGCAGATTAGCCCATTAAGTTCAGGATGAGCAATCGTGGGAGACGTCAACTATGGGGATGCAGTTTGAAAGGAGGAAAGGGCACGTGGAAACTGATATGGAATTTATACAGCTACTAAGAGATAATTACCTGAAACAGCACATGATGGAGAGAACCAGAGGTTTGAGAGTATTATAATCTGGTAATACCATCAGACGATCTATCTAAAACTGCAGTAGTAACTCTAACTCTGATCGGGGAAAGTGACCACGAGTAGTCTTGTCTGGGAGGTTGCTCAAGATGTGAAAATTTCAGTCAAGAAAGGATTTATGAAGAACTACAAAGCTGGCGCTTATGACAAACTTAGGAGGCAACTTGGAGCAGTGCTATAGCATAAGAAACTACATGGAGTGAATGTTATTAATGCAGGATGTGGCCAAAAATTGTTTGAGCAAGGCAATATCAGAGTGCATAACCCAAAGTCAGGAGGATAAACTGAGTAGGAATTAAGTGGATGACTAGCAATATAAAGCAGGAACTGCAAAAACAATGAAAGCTTTGTGGAAGGAATATAAACAAGGTGATCAGCATGCCCATGAGCAGTATAAAGAACAAGCAAGAAGGGGAAGTAGTATGGTAAGGAAAGCTAAAACAGAATTTGAGAGAAAATTAACACGTTTGCTGCCACGCTACATTGGCATAGTCTGTTTCCGTACGCCTAGCAATTTCACTTCTTCAAGGTCAGTACGGTAATCTCGTTGCCAGCGGTAAGCGTCATACGAGTATACTCATAGTTGGCTTGTGCAGAGCATATACCATCTATGAGAATACACAGTTTTGATGCTAGCTCCACAAGCCAAGCATTTTCACTTCTTCAAAGTCAGTACAGTAATCTCGTTGCTGGCGGTAAGCGTCATACGAGTATACTCGTAGCTGGCCTGTGTGGCTGGTTTACCAACTACGAGTATACTCATAGTTGGCAGCGAACGTGTTAAGTAAGCAGGCCAAAGTAAATCCAAAAGTGTTTTTTTCATTGCACAGCAAGTAAGAGAAATAAAGATTATGGAAAGATAACTTTACTCAGTGCTGATGGTAGGAAAATGACAGAAGCAGAAGAAATAGTTCAGTCACTAAGAGATCACTTTGCAAGGATATATCATCCAGGTAGTGACTTTGCAGTTACTGAGGTGAGAGAGACTGATGTGAGCATTGAAGTAGATGAACTGGAGGTACTCAGAATATTGAAAAATATCAATGTAAATACAGCAGGGGCTGGGTAGTATGTCTGCTTGTGTGCTATGAGAATGAAATGAACAAGTGAAATGGCAGCACCTCTGACAAAGTTGTTTAATCTAAGTCTCAGCTCTGGCAAGGTTCCAAGGGAGTGGAAAGAAGGTAAGATAATTCCATTATATAAATGTAGCTCCAAGACAGAAGTAGCAAATCACAGACTAATTATTATTATTATTATTATTCAGGCCTCCAAGGAGTCAAAAGACTCATCGAGGGAGGTCCTTCCTAAGACATAAAGTCTGTCAAGACTCATCGAGGGGAGGTCCCCCCCTGAGAAACACAAAGTTCATCATACCACTCTTTAAAGTCACTGACCGTTCTCGCTCCCACCACTCCATCAGGCAATGCATTCCACGGCTCAACCACCCTCCACACAAAGAAACCACTCCTCACCCTCTTGCTCACAGCTTCCTTTCGTAACTTCCAGGGATGGCCTATTGTCATCACTCCTTCCCGCTGATCAACCAAGCGAAAGAACTCCCCAGTGTCAACCTTGTAACCACCTCTCAACAGTTTAAAAGTCTCAATCATATCACCTCTCCTTCTTCTATCCGCCAAACTCTGGAGTCCACATTCTCTCAGCCGATCCTCATAACTATCCTTGTACAGTCCTGAAACCATCTTTGTCATCCGTCTTTGTATCCTTTCCACAGTTAATTTATCCCCTTCAAATCCTGGGGACCAAATCTGAGAACAATAGTCCAAGTGTGGTCTGATCAGAGACTTATACAACGGAATGATAACCCTCTTATCTCTGCAGGTCAGTGTCCTTCTCATAATAGCAGCAATCCTCTGTGTTACCTTCACCACCTTTGCAATATGTCCCCTAAACTTCAGGTTTCTATCAATCATCAACCCCAGATCTCTTGTCTCCCCTACTTTCTCCAGTATAACTCCTCCCATAGAGTATGCAGCATCCCATCGATGTTTCCCAAACCTCAAGACCTTACATTTTGCTGCATTAAACTGACAACCCCATTCATTTTCCCATCTATCTAGCTTATTTAAATCCTCTTGCAGGGCTACCACATCTGCGCTATTACTAATAATCCTTCCCAGCTTCGCATCATCCGCAAACAACTGAATATCCCCCTGCAATCCACTGGCTATGTCATTGATATAAAGGTTAAACAATATAGGTCCTAGTACTGAGCCCTGTGGGACCCCACTTATAACCCTCTGCCTCCTGGAAACTGCTCCACCATACACAACTCTCTGATACCTATCAGACAGCCAATCCTGAATCCAGTTGACCAATCTGACATTCAGACCCATGTGCTGCAACTTAAATATCAGCTTATCATGTGGCACCCTGTCAAATGCCTTCGCCAAGTCTAAGAAAATTGCAGTATATGCCTTTCCCTCATCTAATGCTCTTGTAACTTTATTATAAAAGGCTAGCATATTGCTAAAACAAGAGCGTCCTTTCACAAATCCATGTTGATTCTCACAGATAACATTACCCTCATCTGCCCAATGCTGTACACGGTCCCTCACTACTTTCTCCAAGATCTTAACAACTACTGATGACACACAGACTGGCCTATAATTAGACACTTCCAGTTTGTTACCACCCTTATGCAATGGCACTATCTTACCTTCCTTCCATTCCCTGGGCACCTTTGCCAAAGCCAGACTTTCATTGTAAAGCCACGTTAAAGGTATTGTCAATTCGCTAGCACATTCTCTCAAAACTCGTGGCGAAATACCATCCAGTCCCACAGCTTTACTGACATCCAGAGTACTCAGTATCTGAAACACACTCTCCTCCTGTACCTCCAGACCTCGTACCAGTCCTATCCCTCTAGCATTAAAACTGACTCCTCTAGGATGAAATACTCCAATAAAGTGTTCATTGAACAATTCCACTATGTCCTCTGCATCAGTCACTCTATTCCCATTTTTATCCCACAATATCATTCTTCCACAGTCATTTCTCCTCCTACTGGCCACATAGCTAAAAAATTCCCTAGGATTTTCTTTGGATCTTAGGGCCAATCTCCTCTCATATTCCAGTTTCGCTTTCCTTACCACACGGGTCACTCTTCTGGCCTGTGTCTTATATTCTTCACCCATCCTCTCTTCACCTGTCTCCTTATATCTCTTCCATAGCCTCTTTTTCGCATGCAGTTCCTGTTTAATGTTGTTTGTCATCCACTTTACTCCAAATTGCGCCCTCTTCTTCACTCGTGGTATACAACTTACCATTGCTGATAACAAATATTCTTTCACAATTTCCCACGCACTGGTGATATCCTGGCCGTCCAATTCCTCCCTCCATGAAACTTCCTGAAGTTGACGTCTAAGACTATTATAATCACCTGCCTTATAATTCCACATAAGTTCCCGTCTCTTTGATACTCCTGCATGTCTATTCATTTTCCATGTCAACACCATATGGTCACTCTCTCCAACTGGTGGGAGAGACGTCAACTCAGTTATTATCAACTCTTCTGATGCTATAACCAAATCCAAAATTTTTGAACCTCTTGTTCCCTCTGTTACATGTTGCCTAAGACATTTGTCCCTCAAGAATTCTAGAAATTCTATTCCCCTATTGTTACATGCATGTTCCTCTCTCCAATTTATACTACTGAAGTTAAAATCTCCCATAACAATCATTCTTCTTGCACTTGCCAAACTTAGCTGTCTAAACATATCCTGGTCCCCATCCTCTGTGCTCCTGGGTCTGTAGCAACACCCCACTAAGCATCCTGTCTTGCCTACCTCTAGCTCACACCATACGCTCTCAAAATCATTTGTCTCACTTCCTTCCAAATTCTCCACTCTTAGAGGACATAGGTCATCACTTATCATAAGCAGCACCCCACCACCACGCTTTCCCCTCCTATCCTGACGAAAAATGCTCTACCCAGTGACTTCTATTCCTGTTTTTATATTCCCTTCTGTCAACCACGTCTCAGTGATCGCAATAATTTTTGGCCAGGCTGATGCTATCTGCGCCACCAATTCCTCTCCCTTATTCCGGATACTCCTGGCATTAGTATACAGCATATAAATGCCATTGTTTCTATACCCAGCCTTATCCCTTCTAGACTCCACTGGGCTCAGTGTTACCTGACATTGTCTCCCTTCTCCCAAGTATCCATTCCCACAAGAGGCCACCCCTGCTATCATCCTCCCTGGGACACACTGACTCGTTCAGAACAGCAATCTCTCCAGATGCCTACGTCCTTCCTCATTCAAATGTAAACGGTCTCTCGCATACAACTCCTCTCTTTCCTCAAACGCACTCCAAGCATCCACATATACCAGTCCTCTCTTGTCACACATTCTCGCTATTATGCCATTCAATATCACCGCTCTTCTGCTCAGCTCATCATTATCATACCTAGGCAACACGCACGCTATTTTTCCTCTCTCTGTCTTCTTCCGTACAGTCTCAAGCAAAAATCTCATATCTCTCGCTGCCCGACTTACATTACCACTCAAGTCATTCGTTCCTACCATCACAATCATCTCATCCACCCTTTCACCTCTCTTAATTGCCATAGCCACCTTTTCTATTGTTCCTCCTGGCAAACACTCCTCACGCATCCTATCTTGAACACCACGGATCATTGAGTCACCATACATTATACCTCTTACCATTCCCTCGCTCCTATTGTTTCCATTCTCTCCTCTTCTTTCATTCCCATACCTCTCTCTTCTACTGTTTCCATTCTCTCCTCTTCTAGCACTCCCATACATCTCTCTCATTCCCTCTCTCCTACTGTTTCCATTTTCTCCACTTCTAGCACTTCCATATCCCTCTCTCATTCTGTCTCTCCTACTACTGTTTCCATCCGCTCGTCTTCTAGCATTCCCATACCTCTCTCTCATTCCATCTCTCCTACCGTTTCCATTCTCTCCTCTTCTAGCACTTCCATATCTCTCTCTCATTCCGTCTCTCCTACTGTTTCCATCCTCTCGTCTGCTAGCATTCCCATACCTCTCTCTCATTCCCTCTCTTCTACTGTTTCCATTCTCTCCTCTTCTAGCACCCCCATACCTCTCACTCATACTCCTTAAATTCTCTCTCTCTCCTACTCTGATTCGCCTTGCATTTATCTCTTCCATTCTCCTAATCTTATCTTTCATACTTCTGCTCTCATTCACTAGACATTCCACCTCCTCTTTCAACTCATCTATCTCCCTCTGCAGGTCAGTCACTCTTAATCTAAATTCACTCTCCCATACAAAACCATCTCCTAAACTTCCACAGTCACTCACACCTTCCACACTATCAACTATTATTTTCTCATTCGCTCCTATCATACTACTTGTCTTCCTATTCTCCGTTCCTTGTGCAACAAAGTCGGATATCGATATATCTAATGTATTTATTTCCTCCAACTGCCTGCATTTGGCGCACATACGCTCTTCACTCTCTTTAACAAGCCACATATGTAATTCCCGAGAAGCATACATGCCGCAAGTACTGCATGCCACAAAGTCCTTTATGATATTGCTAATAATTGAGTTCTTAAATGGCGGAGGACTTGGCGTTACACCACTTGCGACTGCTGCTGAATCCACCATCATTCCTTACTGCCGAGTAGCGTAATCTTTAATAATTATTCAATTAATAAATAAGAGGGGGAAAAGTACAAACATCAGAACATTTAAAGTACTAAATATAATTAAATAAATGAAATATAACTAAATACAGTAACTTAGCTTCGTTTTGTCTTCCACCGTTACGCGTTCGATTCCGACGGTACCAACATATATTGTATCGCGACAGCAACTAACTTCCAAAAAACAACCACTGAAGTACACTCGTATTCAGAGAAACAATTTAGCACTCAAAAACGTAGAAAAACGGGGAAAAAAGCGGACTATTCACCGATTAAAAAGCACTTTCTTCTGCACAGCTCAAATTCACCGCCACGTGCTCAAAAAATCCTGGTGAGTTAGTCGTGTGAGACCATCTAACGGTTCTTCACGTCTTGAGGGGAATCGAACCCACGTCTTTCCGACCAACGGGCTTCTTCTATACCAACTGAGCTACAGAGGATCATCTGCAATATCATCTGCAATTAGAATCACTGGAGTGGTGATTTAAAATGTTGGAAAAGTTCATTAAAAGTAAAATTCAGGAATGAGTGGATAGGAATATGATACTTTATAAGGGACAGCTTGCAGTAATTTATTCACATTTTATAATAAGGTTACACTACCAGAATTGGATAAAGAAAGTGGCTACACCATGATACAGCTGGACTATATAAAGGCATTTGACAGAATGCTGCATCGAAAACTATTATGTAAGTTGGAGAAAATAAGAATGGATATGAAGCTGGTGGCATGGATTGGGGGGTGACCGACAGACATCACAGGGTGGTGTATGGTGGAGTGGAATCAAGGCGAATGAGGATGATATATTAATTTGAAGGGGGTAGGGACATTCAGCTGTTTGCTGGTGATGCAAAACTAGGGAGGGCAATAGTTGATAAAGGTGATGTAGATATCTTACAAGATGATTTAAATAACTTGGCAATCTGAGCAAAAGTCAATGGTTTATCAATTCCGTGTTGTAAAGTGGAGTAATACACTTTGGGATTCTATTATATAATGAAATCTGTGGAGTATTCATAACTATAAATTCACACATATACCACAGTAATTAAATTTTAATGATATGTAGATATTTTGTCTTAAGTATCTTAAGACATCATCAGTACAGTTATTACAAGCTTTGGAAACTAAAAATTATGTCTATCGTAAACGAACTTTTCAGGTCATTATATCCACAATTCATCGGCTCACCATCCATCTCAAAAATATGGCATTATAAAATCTTTGGTATTCCAGAACACACAAATTTTGTTCCTCTGAAGAATCTTTAAAACAAGAATTGAAAATCATTAAAGATACAGCCTTATTAAATGGATACAATCCAAAAAAACAACTCAAAAAATCATCAGCCGCTACTTCCCTACACGTCAATCCAGACAAAGCCGTTAAGACTCCTATACCATATATCAACGGCATATCAGAATGTCTGTCAAAAATTATGAAGAAATACAAACTCACCGCTACCTATAAACCAATCAACCAGATCTGCAATTTGCAACCTTCTCCAAAAGACAAACTCTCACCTATGATGCTACCTGGCTTACACGAAGTTCCATGTTCTTGTAAGATGTCTTACTACGGACAAACAGGAAGATCCATAAGTAAACACATCTCTGAACATCAAGACCATATCTGACTTGTCAAATGGTACAAATCTGCCTTGCACAACATGGAGTTGAAAACCCGAACCATAGGATCCAATGAAAAAACACCAAGCTGCTATATAGATCCTTATATAAACACAAGCGTTTATATAAAGAAAGTGATGAAGCCTTACGTCACAGATCCAATCTGAACCATAATGACTGTCTCACTATCCCAAAATTCTAGGAAAACATTATCCTTAATTATATATAAAAAAATTATCAGATATATTTTAATTTAATTACAGCTGAATTTTTTTTTTTTTTTGGGGTCCTCAAACATGCTACTGTATGCATAGCATGTGCACTAACTGTTCCTTTGAATGTAATTCCTAGTGTTGTTTGTAATAACTGTACTGATTATTATTATTATTATTATTATTATTATGTGACACCTCCATGGAGTCTAAAGACTCATCGAGGGAGAGTGTGCCAACAGCATCGAATGATTATTTCTCCCCTTCCAACTACTAACCGCGCTCAAACTTGCTTAACATTTTGCGAGCCATTAGTAGCAGAGGCTCTACCAATCAACCAACCTTTGATGATGTCTTAAGGTACTTAAGACAAAATATCTACTACATATTATTAAAATTTAAATACTGTGGTATACATGTGAATTTATAGACACTTCGGGATGAAAAGATTACACACTTTGTATCAAATTGATGGTAATAGTTTACATGAAATTGATAAGGCTAGGGATCGGGGAGTGATGGTTGATAGAGATTTGAAATTAAAAGGACATATTGCAAAAGTTGGCAAAACAGCTCAGAGGATTACTTGGATGCTGAAGAGCTTATTGACAGTAAAGGTAAGGAGGTTATTATTCCTCTTCATAAGACTATGATTCGGCCACATATTGACTACTGTGCACACATCTGGTCACCTGCATTTCTTGGGGATCAGGAGGTTGTGGAGAGGATTCAGATGAGTGACTAAGCTGGTGACAGGTCTCTGTAATGTTCCCTATGAGGACACAGACTGAAGGGTGTGTGAGTTGCAGAGTTCAGCTGACAGGCGGAGGGATATGATAGAAACTTATAAGTTACTAAAGAGATACTATAAGACTGACACAAAAAAAAATTTCAATATATGGGGAATAAGGGGAAACAAGGGGGTCACACTTGGAAGCTCACTAAGAGCGTGGCTAGTAAGAGTGTGCGGACTAGGTTCTTTTCTAGGAGCGGTGAATGAGTGGAATGGATTGCCGGAGGTGGTTGTGGATGCCCCAACAATGAATAGGTTTAAGGAGATGTATGATAGGTATTGTGTTAATGAATATAGCAGGTCTCCCATGATGAGTCAAAAGATTCATCATGGGAGACCTGCATAAATAAATAATAATATAAATAATAATTATAATTAGTGGATTTATTTTTCTTTGTTTATTTTTATTTTATTCAAAAACACTTTAAATGAAATATGAGTGATTCTCTTGAAAAATTCATCAATTAATAATTATAATTATATATGATGAGCCTCCACAGCTTAGTTGGTTTTGATGATGTTTTTGTTTGGCAAGATCTGGGTTCAAATTCTGACCAGGAAGTGGAGAACTGTTATCAAGGCTGAAGATAAATTGGCTAGTCTCATACAGAGGAAGATTTTCCCTCTTAGAAACTCAAGTTTTTCATTCCTCAAAACAGACAAAAGCAGTCAGACAAATGAAATCGACAGCCAAAATACACTATATAGATAGGGTTAACTGCTTTACTGGAATTAATTAGGTTTTCAAGGTGCAAAGTGACTTGGTTGTGTCAGTCTATAGAGCCTACCAAGCATGGGAAGATAAGATCACATAATTTAATGTATTACTTGATGAGTTTCTCAAGAAATTAAAGAAAATATAATTACACACCATTATATACTTTCTGAGAATGAGAGCAAAATTATGAATGAAATGACTGAAAATGGACCCCTAGAGATATAAAAGTACGAACTAGGCTCACAGGTGAAATGCTCATGTGTGGCATTTTTGAACTGAGACTGTAAAATCTCTCATGATATATAACTTATCATGACTGCTTTTACATGTTTTTCTAAGGAGATTGCACTTAAAGAAATGTCAAATTTTGTAATAATCTTGTAATTTAGTCATTGCAATGTATTGTAATGACTTAACTATGAGCCTTTGTTAAAATAATGTGGTGCATGATGTCATTATGTAAAGTTGTTAGCCCATGTCCATATATGGCAATTTCAAAAGAAGCACGAAGTACGTATGGCGTCATCATGTTCATATGTCCATACATGACCATATATGGAAGTTTCAAGAGATGCGCGCATGAGTACAATAGAAGTCCAGGCCTTTATAAGGTGAAACGTCGAGAAAGACTTCGTCTTGGGTTTCTTATTCTTCTCTTACCCGGGTCTGCCGCCACGTGAGGTCTGCTATTGGTAATCGAAAGAAAAGTGTTGTGGGTCTGAGTCTTCTCTCGCCTGGGTCTGCCGCCACATGAGGTCCGATGTCAGGAATCGAAAGGAAAGAGCTGCACATTGCCGACATGTTAAGGGTCATATAGGGCATGGAATAATGGACGACTCAGACAAAGAAAAAATTTAGCAGGAAATCGAGAAAGAAAGACATGAAGGAGCACTTTTGTATGAACAAAAGATTTATATAAAAGGCAGCGCTGAATGAAAATTGTAAGTACTCATGTGATAATTCTGAAGAAGAACCTAAACAGACATGCTTGGTACTTCCACAAGTGTGTATGTCTGTGGGTACAATAACATAATGTAAACTGATATTGAATTAAACTTACTCAAGATATACTTTATTGTCAGTTTGTGAATATATATGGCCTGGCAGGATATTCTAGATTGCAAATTAGCTTTAAGGGAAGAAAATTAAAACTAAGTTTGAATTAAGAAGAATTGAAAATAACAAAGAATTGTAATGCAATATATATGTTAATATGAATCAAACTGTGTAAATAATGACTTTTCAAACTGTGTAAATAATGACTTTTGATTTAATTAAATGGTTTGTGAACAACACATTGGACTGATTCTGTCAATGCATTATCCCCAAAACTTGAAACCTGCATAAGATTAAGTTTAAGTGATCAATAATCAAGCCATGACTAATTAAAGGTAACGATTAACATAATTGGAGAATGCTAACAATATTTGCTTCGTCTTTAGTTTAAGATCTTATAATTATACTCAATATATAGTCTAACTGGCACAGTCATAAAATAAATAAATTTGTTAGACTATACAGCGTGAGGACATAAGATCTAGTAGAAATAAATAAATAGCAGTGGGTGATTGTTAAGGCAGTCAACCATTCACAACAGTTAACAAAGTTTAAGTAAAGAAAAAACAAAGCCAAAGCAGGGCTGAGAATAGTGTAATAGAAAATATAACAAGACTATCTGTCATTTGATATTGATCGCTAAAGAAAACTGCTTTCACTGAGTATATCTGAGTTGTTGGTAAAGTTAAAACTTGTTTTAGCTCTGATTAGCCTAACAGAGTTTTATAACCAAATTTGGGGCTCACCTAGCTAAAATCTGCAATTAATCATCTATTACCAATAGACAATTTTGATACTTCCACAACTATACTGTATTCCAGTTTTGAACTCAGGAACTAATAAAGTATATGCCAGCCTGGTTGGCAGAGTGGTTTAGCATATCCATTCTCCAGCCAAAAGGCTGCAGGTTCGAATCCCACCATGGGCATGGATGTTTGTGATTGTCTGTGAATACTAGTGGTGGGCAATAGATGGCGTTGCTGCAGATGATGGTAGTTGCAGTTTGTTGTAGTCAGTGGATTGAGTAGTGGAGACAGAGAGTTGTAGAATAGGTGCCCTCTCTCAATGGGTCTTTGGACTCCATGCAGGTATTACATAATAACAGTCTGAGGTCTGCCACTCTAAACAGCACACAAATGCAATGAGGCAGATTTTGAGTTTTGGTGAAATAATGCAAAAGAGTTTACTGAAACAGAAAGTGAAGAAACTTAAAAGTATAATATCTCTTTTAGCCAAGAATTACATCTGGTTGGGTTTTAATAAACATCTTTAGTGGCACAGCTATTTTATTACAAATGAGAATGCAGAATTAATTAATAAAGATTCCAAGTAATACATAAATAAAAATTATAGAAATCTGAAAATTTAGAATTCAAACCAAAACTCAAATCAAAACCAATATGCGTAAATTGAAATCGATAAAAAGAACTCTTATCAGAAAACATGGTAAAACTGAAATCAATATGTCTAAAACTCCTGAACTTGAAGCTGAAAGAGATGCGAGTCTGTTCCATAAAATTGTCATAACATAGGAAGATCTGCACATTATTCAGAATATTGCAAATCACATTATTTGTCAGTGTTCATCTTTCCAGGCACTATAACCAAAAGTCTGGGTCTGTACAAGGAGAAACATCTTGAGACATTAGACCTCCACTGTGAACTTTACAAATGAGTTTGTGAACTCATTTGTAAAGTTCACAAACTCATTTGTGAACTTTACAAATGAGTCTAGATACTCGAGCACAAAGCATTCTCCAGGCAAACCCACATTCAACCATCAACCAATTTGTAAAGGGTATAGGATTTGTTTCTATATCACGTTTCAGTACTACTCTACGAACCAATTCTTTATGTTCTTTACAGCAGTGTTGATTGCACGAGTGATGTTTGGCTTATGTGCAACTATCCGCTTACAGAAACTAGGACAGTGTAACTTCCTATGTAATGCTCTTCTACTTACTGAAATCTCCTTTTAAACTTCTGGAACCCTTGGTTGATCATCTTCATCAATGGCCAGCTAAAATTTCAGTACCACTCTTCCATACAATCTTTGGTTTTAGTCTTTCCTGTACATTTTTTTTTTTTTTTTGGCTGAGATGGACAAGCTTCCAGACATTTCTATCAACTGTTAAAAATGTTACATACAACCGTTTTTGGATGATGCATTCTTTTAATAATGTCAAGGCCAGAGAGACCACTAATATGACATCCTATGATAGTACCTCTTCTGAAATCCCTAAGTTCTTCTACATGAAGTATTGATATATACCAGGTGATCCAAAAGTAACAGAAAAAAATAAAAATTCAATAATTCGAAAAGTAAAGACAGTAGAACGATGCGGTTTTCACAGAAAAGCACAGAAAGACATGGGATTTTTTTTTAATAATGAAAAATTTTATTACCAGAATAGTTACATTTGCCACCGACAGGTGACGCTTCAGTTGTGTCAGTAGTTTGTGCAGTGGCAGATCACAGTTCGCGACGCAGCTAAGATTACAAATGTTCAATGTGACGGCCGTCATTCATGAGAATGGACATCAGACGTGGCACGACACCCTGCACAGCATCGAAGAGTTCAAGCGAGGAATTACAGCTGAAGGGTTTCAGCTGTAATTCCTGTCACATGATGGCAAATAGCTTCTTTCAACATGGCCAATGACGTCGGCTGACCTCTGTACCCCTGTGACTTCAAGTAGTCCCATAACCAAAAGTCACAAGGTGTAAGGTCTGGAGATCTTGGTGGCCATTTGTGCAGGAAAGAGCAACTAAGGACACGGTCATCGCCAAATGTTGATTGCAGCAGGTGCTGGACAGGACCTCTGATGTGCAGAGGTGCTCCATCCTGCATGAATGTTACAAAATGGAGCGCTTGCCTCTCTTGCAAGGAGAAATGATGCTGTCTCTTAAAAGCGCTACATAACACTCGCCAGTGACAGAAACAGTTCGAAATGTACCGCTGTGGACTTCCTCAAAGAAAAAGGGGCCTGTAATTAATGATGCAGTGAACCCACACCATGCTGTCACCTTTGGCTGATGAAAGGGGTTTCCACAATTGTGTGTGGGTTCTCTCTCGTCCAGATGCGGCAGTTGCGCACATTTACACTTCCATTAAGCGAAAAGTGCACCTCATCAGTCCACAGGATATTTGACAGCCAGTCCGCATTGTTTTCCATCTGTTAAAAAGCCCAATTTGCAAATTCATGATGTCTCTCGAAATCGATTGGTTTCAATTCCTGTACGTGTTGAATTTTGTAAGGATACCTCTTGAGGATGATCCTGAGTGATCGCCACACAGTCCGGTACGAAATGCCAGTTCGTCTTGAAAATTCACGCTCACTGCATTCACCATGTGCGGAAGCTTCTAATTGTGTGTCAATCTCGTGTTCGACCTCATGCACAACTGCAATAGTTTTTTTGGGTCTCCCGCTTCTTGCATGTGCTTCCAAACTGCCAGTGTCCTCAAACCTTTTCATCATAGCTATCAGTGAGGAACAAGACATCGGTCCCTTTCCACTTCTAATACCCTGCATCGAATGATAGGTGCGCAAGGCCACACTAGCACATTCGGAGTTCTGATAATACAGCTTAACTAAAAGTGCTTTATCTCGTAACGATAACATGCCTCACCTTGGCAGAACATTTAACTTCAGTAATAAACGTTAAATACTGAAAGTTTAACTTCAGTATTCACTACATCTGAAATTTACGTACCTCATGGGTTAAATAGTGACAGGTAGCAGCTCTGGGACTGCTACAGCATCACCTGTCGTTGACAAATGTAACTATTCTGGCAATAAAATTTTTCATTATTAAAAAAAGTTCCATGTCTTTCTGTGCATTTCTGTGAAAACCTCATCGTACTTTTCGAATTATTGAATTTTTACTTTTTCTGTAACTTTTGGATCACCCGGTATACAGATGTAGATTAGATTTTGGAGTACATCTGTTTGCTTTATAAGACAGTATAAATTCCAACTTGATGTTTAAAACAGTAATGGATAAATCATGGCACATGCTAAACTGTGCCTTGTAATATAAAATTTATATTTTTTTTGTGCTTAATTTATTATTAATATGAAAAAATGGTGGGATCTAAGAGGTGGTGAAATGCAATACATAGCCTCTCCCACTCAGATGCCAACCTCACCTTCCTGTGGTCCATCCTGTTTTCCAAAAGAACAAACAAGGCAGTGGTGACTGAGTATAGGCAGTATAACTAACATCCTAACAATAAAACATTCAGAATATAAATTTATTATTCTGCTTCTTAACAAAGAATTGAGCTAACGTAGTTTGGCAGGCATTGTTTTTTTTTTCATACAACTGATGGTATGGCCCTATTGCCTCTTCTGCAAATTTTACTGGTTCTCTCTTCACCAGGGTCAGTCTCTAAGCATCGTTGCTCAAAAACTTCGATTGTACGAAAACTATTTTCAAATTGTTTCTGCGAAACATCTTTGGGCTTGTCAGTTATTAAATTTTCTTCACATTCTTCAGGATCTTCCTCCTGTGCATCTAAATTTAGCAGGTCGGAACTCTCAACTTCTCAGAATGAAATTTAATCAACTTAGATTCATTTGAAAAGCTTCTAAAATCATTTGCACAATGTGGAAGAATGTGCTTCCAAATGGCTCGCATATTGCTAGCAGAAATTTCATTCGACTTCGTGACTTTATAACCAGACAGAAATTTCTTTGATTTCATCGACATTATATATTTGTTGGTCACAAATATTTAATGTCCCCTTACACGATTTTCTTTAAAATCTCTGGATATCTCCTTATCTGCTCTTGCAGCTTTGCCTGCAAGTGCAGGCGAAGATGTAGGCTATTTCTCTTTTTGAAATGCTCAAATCACCCAGCACTAATGTGGAATTCTTCTTTTCCATCATTGATAGCCCTTTTTTTTCCAGGTTACAAAGAGACTTTTGATTTAATAAGGCTAGTGTTTGGCAGATCCGTTTTTGGTTACAATCCTCAATCCATGTAAAAAGAAGTCTCTCTAATTCAATTATTAAAATACATTGATTTTCAGTGCATGTATGATGAACTTGAAGCAGCCTTACCTTTCTCTTTATATTCAGCAGTTGATTCACCCATTTTTGTGTTCTTGTCCTATCTTTGCTCTGGACTCAAATTGTTCATTTTTGTTTATTATTTCAAATTTTTCTCCCAATCAGATTAATTTTAAAATCATTTTCACACTTCTATTTTTTGCTCACTAATTCTTTTACTCATGATTAAAGGTTAGGAAAATAATTTAAAATAAAAAAGTAAGGAAAAGTAAGCAAAAAGATTTTGCTGATGATGTCTTGCACAAGACATCATCAGCAAAATGCTATGTAAAGCAGACATAAATTTTTGCAGCAAATTGAAACATAGTGCACATGGAAATAGTATGCCATTAAAAAATAACTGTAAAATGTTTCAAATTGGTAACAAAATTATTTCATCCTGGTGAGTGATTTTTTAAAATAGTTAGCCATAAAAAATGTACAGATCGAAAATTTTTAAAATCTGTAACATTTATTTTTAAGATGTATATAGGCGCGCTAATTGAATTTGGGTATTGAAAAAAAACGACGCACTAATCGAAAATGCACTAATTGGGGGCGCGTTAATCAAGGAATTGCTGTATTAGATTTAGGATCCTGGATTACCTATGGTTCTTTTTATAATTAACTCTTAGGGAGAAAGGTTAAGTGGGTAGAATATGTGCCTTCCATATGCTTGGGATTTTTAGACCATCATTACTATTAGGATCATTACATCATTACATTAGGATTAGAGTGATTGATAAGAATTTCACAGGTCTCCTTAAATTTATGTTCATACTGTGTTTTGGTGTGATGTAAACAACAGGTGCTTTTCCAGTCAATTCTTTGTAAAGTGTTCAGGACATGATCAGAAAGACCAGCTTGACTATAGTCAGCGCTTTTTTTCTGGAAAACAAGGTTCCGGTAATCACCATGAAAAGGTTATTACAGCAACTTCCACACTTTTAACATTATCCTATTACTATAAGATTCATCTGAGAGAAACCCCTTTCAAGTTCACTGGAAGATATTCACAGAAAACATGAACTGTTTCTCTTTCATTAAAGCGAAATTTGCGTGCTGACTTTCTCATTTCAGCTTCACCAAATGTCAGATGCTTCAAAGGATTTTCTGGCCAATGCGTGGAATCTAAAAACTTAGCACATTCAGGTAAATCAGTATCATCTCCTTCAAGCAGACATTTCCAACAGCTTCTTTCAGACTTTTATTGAAAGCAGATGAACAACATTGAGTTCAATACGTGAACACAGTACCATCTACCGGAATATTTATAATTTCTCTCTTGTAAATCTAGACTTAGTTCACTAAGTTCTTGGAGAGCATCACACATAAGGCCCAAATCAAAAACGAACTTGCATGATGTTATTTTTCTTAAAAGCCTTCATAAAGAAAGCGATCTGTTTTGCTTCTTCTGCTGTCTTCATTTGCCTCCAGAAAGTGATGGACGAGGGCTTCATATTGCCAAACTGCAGAAACAATGCGAAAGCTAGATGCAACCCAGCGAGTGCTTAAAATTCTGCCAATTTTAAGAAGTTGAAGTTCTCGAGTTGCTACACATTCCTGTAGTTCCAAAGCATTCTTAGGTGAAGCATGATAAGTCACATAAAGTTTGTCCATGAAACTCTTAAAGCAATTTCTGCTTCTTCAGCCTTCCTTTTTTATACTAATTGGCATAAAGTAAAAAAATAAACTACTTATTTTACTCATTTTGAACAATGATTGCACAGATTAATTGAAAACTTACGTGAATACCTGCCTGTTGCAGAGTGAATATAGAAATGATAAACTGATATTGGAAGCAATCAGAAGTGAACACAACTTCCTGTTTCCAGTTGAGTACCAACCTATGAAACAGGAAAGCAGGGTACCAACTTACGAGTAATCAAAACAGAAAATTCAATTTGTGAACACAGTAGCATCTACTGGAATATTTATAATACATTTAGCTTTCAATAAATTGCAAATTTTTAAAAACTTAAGAAAAAAGGTGCCGGTACTGAGTACCGTTGTGTACAGCCAGAAAAAAAGCAGTGACTATAGTTATTATATTTAATGGGTCATTTAAATTCCTTTTTTTCTGATAGGAATTGTTCATCCTGTTTCTCCTATATAGGGCAAATTACAGGTGCAATGAATACAGTATACTCCAGGGTGAGCCAGCAGTGGATCCTTGGATGAGTTGAGTAAGTTCTTTGGATAAAGGACAATCAGATAAATCCCCCAATAAACAAGAGCTGCACATAAAGTAAAGGTTGTGGAAGGATTATAAAGAAAAAGTTGATCAGCTTGCCCATGAGCAGTATAAGGCATAGGAAAGAAAGGTGAGTGTATGTAAGGAAGGCCAAAGCTAATTATTAGAGAAAGCTATCTAATGAGGCTAAAATAAATCCTAAAGAATTCTTTTGCTATTTGGCAAATAAAAGGAAGAATACGAGGGTGGTCTGAAAAGTTCTTGGCCTCAACCATAGATGGCAGCACCATCGGCAAGATTTTTTTTTTTTTCTAAATTGGTACATCTGTCATAAGCATCCATGTGAAAGTGCAGTCATTCTATCAAGTAGTTTGTTTTATACAGCTGTCTAAAGCAAAAGTGTTGTCTGTATCCCTTGAAATGGAAAATATTGAGTATCATGCAGTTATAAAATTCTTTGTAAAAGAAGGTTTAATGCCAAAAGAAATTCATTTGAAGTTCATAAAAGTTTATGGGCACTCGTCTCTCTTTTTTTCCCCAATTAAGTAATGGGATGCTGAGTTCAAACATGGCAGTACCAGCCTTGAAGATGATCCAAGTGTAACATCCAAAAAGTGTAACAACACCAGAAATCATTGATCGAGTGCACGATATGATATTGGATGAGCGGTGAGTCAAAGTGAGTGAAAGTGCTGAGACTATAGGCATTTCAAAAGAATGTTTAGGATATATTTTGCATGAAGAATTGCATATGAAAACGTTTTGCACAAGATGGGTGCCGTGCTGGCAGATCAAAAACACACTCGCATGAAAATCTCTGAACAGTGCTTGAAACGTTTTAACAAAAATAAAACTGATTTTGTGCATCGATTTATTACTATAGATGAGACTTGGATCACGATTACACACCAGAATCCAAACACAGTCAAAACAGTGGACGGAAGCTGTTTGTTCAGTGCTGAAGAAGACAAAGTCAGTCCCATCAGCAGGAAAGGTCAAGGCATCGGTGTTTTGGGATGCTAAAGGCATTTTTTTTATTAATTATCTTGAAAAGGGTAAAACAATAACTGGGGAATATTATTCCAATCTTTTAACCAGACTAGACAAAAAAATTCATGAGAAAAGACTCAGTTTGCAGAAAAAATCATCTTTCATCAGGACAACTTACCTGTCCACAAAGGTGTTTGGCAATGGGAAAATTAAGGGATCTGCACTATGAACTGTTGGAACATCCACCCTATTTCCCAGATTTGGCTCCCTCTAACTTCTATCTCTTTCCAAAAATGAACTCTTCTTTGGTGGTCAACGTTTTTCTTCAAATGAAGATGATTTTAGCTGTAGAGGGGTATTTTGCAGATCTTACTGAGAATCACTACAGGGACAGGGTAAGGTGCAAGATCATCACTGGATTATTCCAGCACATACATTTATCAGGCTTAAGGGAGATTATGTTAACAAATAAAAATAATTTTGAAATTATAAATTCGTTTTTTCATTGTTAGGTTGAGAATGTTTGAGACCATCCTCGTAATTATGGAGGGATGACTTTAAAAAAATGCTGATGGCAGGGAGATAACAGAACCAAACCAAACAATTGAATTACTGAGCGATCATTTTACAAGGTCTACCATCTGGGTTGTAACATTAAAATGTCAGATTAAACAAATGCAGGTGCTTAAAATATTGCAGAATCTCCATATGAACACAGCATGGGATTAGACTGCATCAGGGTTGTACTTATGCACGGCCCTGATGCATGAGGTTCTAGCTAGGATCCTGAAAAATTAGGGCCAATTTAAAGACCCCAAACAATGAGATTTAAAAGTATATATAATTAAAATTGAACATAAAAAATTGCAATTGTTTTCTGTTAAATTTCCTATATCACTATAATATATATAGTTTAGAAAAACGGTGTCATTGCTTCTAGTTAATATCTAAATAGACCATATTACCTTCTTTTAAAAAACAAGAACACAAATACTATTATTTTCATATATTTATGTGTCCATGTTTTCATTAATTTTCTGTCCTTAAAAGGGTGAAAAATTATTTATTATTATTATTATTATTCGTGACACCTCCAAGGAGTCCGAAGACTCATCGCAGCAGAACACCTACAGTACAACTCTCCTTCTCCATTACTACCGAACTTCTACTACAAATCAACTACATCAGTGCCATCCCCCCCCACACACACACCACAACAAGTATTTTTTGTCTGTAAATTGCATGTGTTTTGAAGGGCAGATTTGTCTGTATGCGGTATGAAAAACCTGAGTTTCCGGGAGAAAAAACCCTGCTACCTCCGTATGAGATCGACTAACTCACCTTCAATTGAAAAAGTCCATATAAAGATTCCTCCCGTTACGACGGGAATTGAACTCAGGCCTTTTCCAATTGAAGGGTGCAATGTACTGTCGTTCTACCAATTGCGCTACGGAGGCACTTAATTTATGAAACTCTTTCATCATCATGCTTGTCAAGGATTTAGGCCTAGGATGGCCTGTTCCGACCTTAGAAGTCATCATTAAATCTCTTAAGAGGACGTCCTGGTTTTCTTTTCTAGTGGTTTGTAATTTAAAACTTATTTTGGTAATCTTTCTGTTTTCATTCTTTCAAAGTGTTCTATTCATTTATGTTTATATTTTTTTAATTTTTTCTATTACTGATTCCTGGTTTAATTGTTTCATAATTTCTTCATTTCTTTTGTGATCGAATAGAGCAGTTTTTCTCATAAATTTCATTTCAGCTGCTATTAATCTTTATTTGTCTTTTTGTTTATTGTCCATATTTCACTTCCATACAGTAGGACTGGTAGGGCCAATGTATTGTATACTTTTAATCTGGTTTGTTTTTGAACTAGGTTAGGTTTAAATATAGAGTTAATTATGCATGTTATTTTTAAATATTTCACAATTTTTAAGTTTATATCTTTTTAATTTTCATATGTAGTCATACATCCTAGGTAGTTAAATGAATTCACCTGTTCTAAAATCTTATTATCAATTATTATTTTAGTTCTTACTGGATTTTAGTCCTTATTTGTCCTTTAAAGGTCATCATTTTTGATGTTTCTGTTGATATTATCATTTCATAATCTTTGGCTATGATATTTAAATTTAAGATAGCTTTCTGTAAGTTATCTTTAGAACCTGTAATTATTATTGGTCATCAGAAAAAAGGAGAGTGTTAAAGTTCACAGTAGGAGAAATTTAATACCTTGATGGAAATTTTTATTCCATTTTATTATTATTTTATTTAGATAAATATTAAAAAGAGTTGCTTAAAGGGGACATCCCTGCTGGACTCCTTGGTTTATTGCTCTCATACATGATAGTTCATAATTTAATCTTATTTGTATTTGGTTATTTTCATATATACCACTTGACATTGTCAGCATCCAGGAATGCGTTAGCAGAGCTAATCTCAGGTGGTATGGTCACTTAAATAGAATGGGAGAGGAAAGATGAGCAAAACAAGTGTTCTCTGCCAGGTTGGCAGGAAAACGACCCAGAGGAAGACCAAGATATAGGTGGATTGATACGGTACAAAGTGCCTTAGACGATAGAAATATAAGATCTGATAATGTTGGAGTCTTGACAAGTAACAGACTGATTTGGAGGAAAATTGTAGATAGGAAGTTAGTAATGATGTAATTTTTTCATGTAGTACTGTCATATCCTGTACACCCCTTGAGGGTACATGGCAGGAATTTGATGATGATGATGATGATGATAACCTAATCAAAAAAATAAATAAAAATTAGAAGCAGGGCTTGAACCCACAGAACACAGGTGACAAGCAGAGTCATTAACCCATTTGGCCACTAAGCGGACTAAAGTTAAAGAATGTTTGTATGGTGGTATAAAAGTCTGACAGTGGCTGCACCGCATAGTTCAGAAAGCCTGGACAGAGGGATGAATTCCCGATGATTGGAGTAGAGCTCTCATAGTACCCATATATAAAAAGGGAAATAAAACTGCATGTGAGAATTACAGAGGTATTTCCCTACTGAGTGTTCCTGGCAAGATCTATGCAAGTATACTTGAGAAACGGTTGAGAAGAATTGTGGAAGAAAAGCTTGGTGAAGAACAAGCTGGATTCAGGCCAAATAGAGGCTGTCAGGATCAGATCATCACTTTACGACAAATAGTCGAGAAAGCATGGGAATATAACAAAGATCTGTATTTAAGTTTTGTCGATTTGGAAAAGGCATATGACAAGGCGCCAAGAGAGAAGCTATTCAATACGCTGCAGTTATATGGTGTCAATGGAGCATTATATCAAGCAATACTTAGTCTTTATTTGAGTTGCAAGTCAGCAGTTAGAAATGAAGGAAGTACAGGAAGATGGCTTAATGTTAAATCTGGTGTGAGACAAGGATGTACATTATCCCCTCTGTTATTCATTATCTATATGGATCACATTATGAAGGAAAGTGGTATTAAACCTGATATCAAAATTGGAGATGTTAATGTCAGCTCTTTGCTTTATGCGGATTATGTTATACTTCTAAATAAATCCGATAAAAGTCTGCAAGATTCTCTGACTAAATTGAATAACTGTTGTAATAGATATGGTATGAAGGTCAGCAATAAAAAGACAAAGACAATGAAAATAGGCAGAATCATTGAAAATGTCAACTGCGTTGTGAATGGAGAACCTGTGGAACAAGTAAAACATTTCAGCTACTTAGGCATGATTTTTACTGAAGATGGTAAATTAAATATAAAAATAGACAACAGAATAAGCAAAGCTGGTATGGTGGGAAGTCAACTGAATAAATTCATATGGAATAAAAGAGAAATTAGTCGGAACACTAAATTAGCTGTATACAAGACAGTGTTCAAACCAGTTTTAACTTATGGATCTGAGAGCTGGGTCAGAAGTAAAACACTTGACCAAAGACTAGAGACCGCAGATATGAGAGTCCTGAGAAAGATTAGAGGCGTGAACAGATGGCATCAATGGCAATATCATATTAAAAATGAGGATATTAGGAAAGAACTTGACATTGTCAGCATCCAGGAATGCATTAGCAGAGCTAATCTCAGGTGGTATGGTCACTTAAATAGAATGGGAGAGGAAAGATTAGCAAAACAAGTGTTCTCTGCCAGGTTGGCAGGAAAATGACCCAGAGGAAGACCAAGATATAGGTCGATTGATACGGTACAAAGTGCCTTAGACGATAGAAATATAAGATCTGATAATGTTGGAGTCTTGACAAGTAACAGACTGATTTGGAGGAAAATTGTAGATAGGAAGTTAGTAATAATGTAATTTTTTCATGTAGTACTGTTATATCCTGTACACCCCTTGAGGGTACATGGCAGGAATTTGATGATGAAGATGACTTATGATAACTTTTAGAATATTATTTGGTATTTGTCTTTCTTTTACTATGTTAAATAAAATGCTTCTTTAAACTTTGTCAAATGCCTTTTCAAAGTCAATAAATGTAATGTGTGTTTCTAAATTGCATTCTCTTATTTTTTGTATTATTAATTTTAGGCAAAAGGCCAAGTCAATACATGATGAACTTTTTCTAAATCCATTTTGTATACATCTAAAATAAAGTGTCCAGAATATTTTATTAATTTGTTATTTAAAATTTTGACATATATTTTGTAGCAGGAATTTAGAACATACCACTATGATCCTAATTTTTAGGATCATCTCTACTGCCTTTTTTAAAGATAGGGATTACAATTACTTTTTTCCATTCTATTGGTGGGTTATTTGTTGAATAGATTTTATTTAAAAACAATAAGAGCCTTTCTTTGAATCTTATTCGTGCATATTTATAATGCTGAACCAAACTTATCTTCTCCAGGTGATTTTCCATTTTTTGTTTCTTTCAGGCTAATTTCTAATTGGTCTTTAGTTATTTTCTTTTCATTTTATTATTATTATTACCCAAGAACCCATGGAGTCAAAGCCTCACCTGAGATGTATTTTTATCATACACAGAGCTCATCATACTGTGCTTTAAACACACTCAAATTCTCTGCAGACACCACACTCTCAGGCAAGGCATTCCAATCATTCACAACTCTGCATGAAAAAAAAAACCTGCTTCTAACTCCCCTACTCGCACCCTCTTTATACAGTTTCCAGGGATGACCTCTGGTTCTCCCCTGATCTCCCACTATTTTCTGTAGAACCTCTCCAGCATTGATCCTATAACAACCCCTTAGTAACTTGTAGGTCTCTATCATATCTCCTCTCTTCCTGCTGTCCACCAGACTCTGCAAGTTGCATCTTCTTAATCTTTCCTGATCCTCAACATTCCAGAGGTTAGAAACTACCGTAGTCAGTCACCTCTGGACCCTTTCCAACATCTCTTCGTCCTTCTGAAATCCAGGTGACCAAATCTGGGCACAATAGTCCATGTGTGGCCTAATCAAATCCTTATACAATGGAACAAGAATCTCCCTACTTCTACAAGTCAGTGTCCTCTGCATTATTCCCAGAAGTCTGTGTGTTGTCTTCAGAATTTTGGCTATGTGTTGCCTAAATTTCAGATCCTTATCCACTATCACCCCGAGATCTCTTATTTCCTCCACCTCCAACAATATATCCTCACGAAGCATAAATTCTGCATCCCATCTTTGTTTTCCAAATTTGAAAACCTTGTATTCTGCAACATTGAACTCAATCCCCATTCCCGTGCCCAATCACTCAATTTATTCAAGTCTTCTGTAAGGCCACAACATCTCTACTCTTCATGGTTGGTCCTAACTTTGCATCATCTGCAAACAACTGAATATCTCCATCCAAATTCTTCACCAATATCATTAATATACAAGTTAAACAGTAATGGCCCTAAAACAGACTGCTGAGACAAACCTCTAGTGACTTTCCTTTTCCTGAATATACTCCCCCATACACACACTTGTTGATAACTATCAGATAGCTAGTCTCCAATCCAATGCACCAATCTAATATCCAACCCCATCCATTGTAGTTTGACTGTCAACTTATCATGCAGTAATCTATCAAAAGCCTTTGCAAAATCTAAGTGTATTACTGTGTATCCTTCTCCTCTGTCCAAGGAAGCTGTCACCTTATTGTAAAAAGTAACTATATTACTAAAACATGACCTCTCTTTAGCAAATCCATGTTGTCCATCACAGATAATACATTTTCCAACATTGAATCCCCCATTCTCGTGCCCAATCACTCAATTTATTCACATCTTCTTGTAAGGCCACAACATCTTCTCTACTCTTCATGGTTCATCCCAACTTTGCACCATTGTTGTCAACCGAATTCTGGATCATGGTTCTCACAAGCTTCTTCAACAACTTAACTACAACACCTGACATACAGATAGGCCTAATGATTAAAATTATAATAACGGAATTAACTCACATAATATTACTTATTAGTAGAATTTTTGGCGAGTATCACAGGCATCTTCAGTACATGCATAAAGCTAATTAAACAATAACTGACAATTCCAAAAGGCACCACCTAAGTAGCTAATGTAAGATAACTAATAAAGGTCAATAAATTTCCTTATTAAAAAAAAAAAAACATAAATAACTAAATTATATATATATATATATATATATATATATATATATATATATATTAGGATAACTAAGTAATTTTATAGGCTTGGTTATTTTTACTCCTAATCCCAAGTAAGCAAACAGTTAAGTTTGCGCCTGAAACGTAGTTCAAGTCTAAAGATGGTACAACACCAGGGCAACTCATTGTAAAGACTTGAACTACGTTTCAGGCACAAACTTAACTGTTTGCTTACTTGGGATTAGGAGTAAAAATAACCAAGCTTATAAAATTACTTGGTTATCCTAATATACAATATCCCCAAGTTAAAAATTCATTTTCATTCATATATATATATATATAAAATTTATTTATTTATCTTTTTTTTTTTTTTTTTAATAAGTCAGGAAATTTATTGACCTTTTTTAGTTATCTAACATTAGCTACATAGGTGGTGCCTTTTGGAATTGTCGGTTATTGTTTAATTAACTTTATACATGTACTGAAGATGCCTGTGATACTCAGGTGAAAATTCTACTAATAAATAATATTATGTGAGTTAATTCTGTTATTATCATTTTAATTATTATGTCTACTCATGGTATTTCCTTACTGAAACAGATAGGCCTATAGTTTGATGCCTGAGTCTATCACCTCCTTTATGAAGTGGCACCATCTTGCCCTCCTTCCACTTCTTAGGAACTTGACACAGTGCAAGACTCGTATTAAGAAAATATGCCAACCACCTGGCACATTCCTTCAGAATATGTGGTGATATATTATCAGGTCCCACAGCCTTATTTACATCTAGTTTGCTCAACTCCCCATACACCTCTTGCTCACTTACAGTCAGTCACTCCTCCCCAATCATCAACTGCTCTCCATCTCAATCTTTCCATGAAGTCATATTCACAAGATTGAAAGACCTTTATGAACTGCTCATTAAGTATCTCCAACAAAGTATCTTCCACAACAGCTGTCTTTATACTATTTTCTCCAATCAATATTATTCTTCCATAATCATTCTTACTTTTTCTGGGTACATATCGAAAAAACTCCTTAGGATTCTTTTTGGCTTCATTAGCCAACTGCTGTTCATACCTCTCTTTAGCTACCCTCACCAACCAAGTCACCCTCCTTGCCTGTTCTTTGTAGACCTCACAGAATTGGTTATTTCCACTTCTCTTATGAAGCCACCATAATGCCTTTTTTTCTCTGTATCGCATGCTTAATCTCTTTATTCATCCATTTCACACCTACCTTATTTAACCTTCTCACCCTTGAAATATATTTAGACATTGCATCTACTAGACAGTTTTAAAAATTCCCCAAGCTGCTGATCTCTTTTTCAGCTAACTCCTCATTCCATGCCATACCTGCAAGCTGTCTCCTGAGCTCTTCATAATCTCCCCCCCCTTGTAGTTCCACATATACAGTTTTCTTACAGAGGTCCTCACGGGAACCACCCAGGTAATCACCTCATGGTCACTCTCACCAAGTGATGCGTGATTTGACACCTCATTTCTAATTACATCCTCTGATGAGATGACCAAATCCAAGACCCTCAATCCTCGCATGCCCTCTGTTACATACACCGTCTGAGGTAGTTATCCCTCAAAAACTCAAGAAACTCATTTTAATAAATTTAGTTTAATCCCTTATCCAAGTGTAAGCAAACAAAGTTTGCACCTGAAAATATCTTCAGGACTGAGGTAAGGTAGTGCAACACAAGGCAACTCCGAGCAAAGGAGGACCAAGCTCTCATCACTCCTTGTCTAAGTATCTCCCATAATGCAAAGCACATCTTCTTGCGGACATGTATATACTGTTATGTATTAAGGGAAGGGCCACTGCCCAGACCGGTTTCAACCTTTATTGAGGTCTCGTCAGTGGAAGGCAGACCCAAACATGGAGATACCAAGGCAGAAGCAATAGGAGAGGTCATATTTACTTATAGGAGTTGCCAACAAGTGTACCACCTTATTATTGAATTACTATGGATTTAGAGAAAGATGTTGGAAGTTTATTTTTCACTTGGTTAGATTATAATAAATTTAGTTTAATCCCTTATACAAGTGTAAGCAAACAAAGTTTGCACCTGAAAATATTTTCAGGACTGAGGTAAGGTAGTGCAACTCCGAGCAAAGGTGGACCAAGCTCTCATCACTCCTTGTCAAAGTATTTCCCATAATGCAAAGCATATCTCCTTGTGGACATGTATATACTGCTATGCATTAAGGGAAGGGCCACTACCCAGACCGGTTTCAACCTTTATTGAGGTCTTGTCAGTGGGAGGCAGACCCAAACGTGGAGATACTGAGGCAGAAGGCCTTACCTTACCTCAGTCCTGAAGATATTTTCAGGTGCAAACTTTGTTTGCTTAAACTTGGATAAGGAATTAAACTAAATTTATTATAATTTAACCAAGTGAAAAATAAACTTCCAGCATCTTTCTCTAATTCCAGAGTAATTCAATAATAAGGTGGTACACCTGCTGGCAACTCCTATAGGTAAATATGACCTCTCCTATTGCTTCTGCCTTAGTATCTCCACGTTTGGGTCTGCTTCTCAATTTCTTTTTGTACTTATTATTTGCAGCCATTCAGGTGGTAATCTTAATTTTATTTTAACGAGGAAGTGGCCACTACTTATTTCATATCCTCTGTGAACTCTAAGATCTAAAGAGAACTTTGATGTCTTTTCATTTAAGATAAAGTAATCTAATATTGATTTCGATCCTTTTGTTGCCGAAGTATATTTATGTATAAAACTCTTTGCCAGGTGAAAATGTTACCAGGTGAAATTTATCACTATTATTTATTGAAAATGATGTTGTGAATAATTCAAATTATTCACAACATTATGGTGATATTATTGATACATTTTCAAAAGAGAAGTCTTGTAAAAAAACATTTATAATGTCTTTTCTTAGTGCTAGTTTAACATTTGTGTTTTGATATGTATTCTTTACTTAAGTTTTTTATTATTATTATTATTATTCAGGCTTCCATGGAGTCAAAAGACTCATTGCGGGATGTCCTTCCTAGGAAACACAAAATCTATCAAGACTCATCGCGAGAAGTCCCTCCTAGGGAACACAAAGTCTATCATGCCACTCCTTGAACTCATTGACCGTTCTCAATTTCACCACTCTATCAGGCAATGCTCTCTATCACGATTCAACCACCCTCCATTCAAAGAAACCACTCCTCACCACTTGCTCACAGCTCCCTTTCATAAATTCCAGGGATGGTCTGTTGTCATCACTCCTTCCTGCTGTTCAACCAAACCAAAGTTCTCCCTAGTGTCAACCCTGTAACCACCTTTCAACAGTTCAAAGGTCTCAATCATATAACCTCTCCTTCTTCTATCTATCAAACTCTGCAGTCCACATCCCCTCATCTGATCCTCATAACTAACACTGTACAGTCCAGAAACCATCCTTGTTATCTGCCTCTGTACCCTTTCCACATTTCATTTAATCCTCTTCAAATCCTGGGGACCAAATTTGAGAACAATAGTCTAAGTGTGGTCTAATCAGGAACTTATACAACAGAATGATAACTCTTGTATCTCTGCAGGTGAGCGTTGTTCTCAGTATTGCAGCAATCCTCCATGTTACCTTCACCACCATTGCAATATGTCCCCAGAATTTCAGGTTTCTATCAGGGAATCTGCCTCTGTACCCTTTCCACAGTTAATTTATCCCCCTTCAAATCTTGGGGACCAAATTTAAGAACAATAGTCTAAGTGTGGTCTAATCAGGAACTTATACAACAGAATGATAACTCTTGTATCTCTGCAGGTGAGCGTTGTTCTCAGTATTGCAACAATTCTCTGTGTTACCTTCACCACCTTTCCAATATGTCCCCAGAATTTCAGGTTTCTATCAATCATTAACTCCAGATCTCTTGTCTCTCCAGTACAACTCCTCCAACAGAGTATGAAGTTTCCCAAACCTCAAGACCTTACATTTTGCTGCATTAAACCTACACCCTCATTCATTTGTCCATCAGTCTAGTTTATTCAAATCCGCTTGCAGGGCTACCATATCTCACTATTACTAACCTTTCCCAGCTTCATATCATCTGCAAACAACTGAATATCCCCTGCAATCCACTGACAATGTTATTGATATAAAGGTTAAACAATATAGGTCCCAGTAGTGAGCCTTGTGGGACCCCCACTTGTAACCTTCTGTCTCCTTGAAACTGCCCAACATACACAACTTTCTGATACCTATCGGGCAGCTAATCACGAATCTAGTTGTAATTAACATCCAAACCCATGTGCTTCAACTTAAATATCAGCCTATCATGTGGCACCCTGTCAAATGCCTTTGCAAAATCCAAAAAAATGGCAGTATATGCCTTTTCCTCATCAACTGCTCTTGTCACTTTATTATAAATGGCAATCATGTTACTAAGCAAGAGGACCCCTTAACAAATCCATGTTGACTCTCATAGATAACAATACCCTCATCTACCTAATGCTGTATACAGTCCCTCACTAATTTCTCCAAGATCTTAACAACTACTGATGACACACAAACTGGCCTATAATTAGACACTTTTCTAGTCTGCTACTGCCCTTATGCAATGGCACTATCTTACCTTCCTTCCATTCCCTGGGCACTTTTCCCATAGCCAGACTTTCAGTGAAAAGCCAGATCAAAGGAGATGTCAGCTCTTTAGCACATTCTTTCAAAACTTGTGGTGAAATACATCCAGTCCCACAGCTTTACTGACATCCAGAGTACCAGTATTTGGAACACACTCTCCTCCTGCACCTCTAAACATAGAAAATGCCCTATCCCTCTAGTATTAAAACCTTCTTCTGCAGGATGAAATACTCCAATAAAGTGCTCATTAAACAACTCCACTATGTCCTCTGCATCAGTCACTCTATTCCCATTTTTATTCCACAATGTCACAATCATTTCTCATCCTACTGGCCACATAGTTAAAAAATTCCCTAGGATTTTCTTTGGATCTTAAGGCCAATCTCTTCTCATATTTCAGTTTTGTCTTCCTTACCATACTAGTCACTCTCCTTTTCTAATAATATATTTTTTTTTCGTATATATCGAGTGTTTTTATTTGTCTTTATTCATTTTGTAAGGGGGGGGGGGGCGAACACCCTAGCACTTCGTGAATCGCCTGACTCAGAAAAATATAAGTACTGCCATGGATGGCATATCAACCCATGTATCATGAAAAAGTGCAAAGGAATTATCAACTCTTCCAACCAAGCTATTTAATTTAAACCTCAGTACTATTAAGAAGCCAGTGCAGTGGAAAGAGAACAAAATAGTCCCATGGCATATAAGAGGCTCCAAGAAAGAAGTAGCAAATTATTGGCCAATGGGCATCTCAAGAGCGATGGTTAAAGAAATTGGTGAAAGACAGAATTCAGGACATAGTGGACAGGAATAGGATACTCTATAAGGGACAACATGGTTTTGTGAATAGTAGGTCATGCCTTAGTAATTTGCTTACTTTTTATAATCAAGTAACAATGGAGTTGACTTTGCAAAAGCACTTGACAAGTTTCCACATACAACTCTATTGCATAAATTAGAGCAAATGGAGATTGATATAAATCTGATGATTTGGATTAGAGGGTGGCAGATAGTTAGATATGAAAGAGTAGTTTATGGAGAAGATGAGTACAGGAGAAGCCAGTGGGCTCAGTACTTGGTCCACTGTTGTTTAATTTGTATATCAATGATAAAGGAAATGATTTGACAAGAAATATTCAGTTCTTTGCTGATGATGTTAAAGTGGAAAGAGCAGTGGTAAATGAAAGTGATGCAAAGGTCCTGTAGGAACTTAAACAGACTAGCAGTCTGGGCAAAGGTAAATAGCTGCTAGTTTAATATCTCCAAGTGTAAGGTGATGCACTTTGGAAAGAGAACAGAAGCTATGTACTACATCAATGGAACTAAACTGCAGGAAACTGATGAGGCCAGGGACTTGGGTGTGATTGTAGATGGGAAGTTGAAGTTTAGAGGACATGTTATGAAGGTAACCAAAACAGCTCATCAAATTATGTGAAGAACACACTAACATGCAGGGATAGCGAGGTTATTGTTCCTCTATATAAATCTTTAATAAGGCCACATCTAGACTACTGTATATATATAGAGATCTGGACTCCCAGATTTTGCGGTGATGAAGTTATGGAGAAGATCCAGAGGCAAGTGACAAATGTGGCAAGTCTGTGAAATGCTCTCTATGAGAATGGATTGACAGTGATAGGTTTCAAAAATTAGCTGATAGATGAAAAAGAAAAGACATGATAAAAGCATCTAAGTTATTAAAGGGGTTTATAGGACTGACACTGAAGACTTTTTTCAGTATATGGCAAGAAGGGAGAGAACAAGGGGGGTCATCAATGGAAGTTGTGTAAGAGTATGGTTAGTAAGATTGTTTAGACTCCAAGAACACTTGAGGTTTTTTTTCTTTTAATAGGAATATTCATGAGCACCTGTTCCATGAAACTGGCTACCACTATTCTTCAGTTTCCTTTAAAAATAAGAGGTCCTGAATATTGATAATTTATTTTCTAGTATACTATATATACACTGTAAGAAAGCTGAAAAACCTTTCACAACCATAATCTTGTTAATTATGGCTGATAATTAACTTAATTCATTGACTTGGATGATAGCCAATACCATGATTACATGCAGATATGTGATCATGCATGCAAATAATGCTATAAATATCTGTCATTCCAATGCAAAAAAAAAAAAAAAAAAAAAAAAAAAAAAAAAATCACCTTGCTTTATGGAAGTAAATATAAGCATGAAAGGCTCTTTTTGGAATCCATCCACTGTTTAGACCTCCAAGAACACTTGACGTTTTTTTTCTTTTAATAGGAATATTCATGAGCACTGTTCCACGAAACTGGCTACCACTATTCTTCAGTTTCCTTTAAAAAGAGGAGGTCCTGAATATTGATAATTTATCTTTTAGTATACTATATATACAAGAAAGCTGAAAAACCTTTCACAACCATAATCTTGATACAGATAGATAAAACTGCTTTACAACTGAAAATATTTCATCCTTTCTTCAGTTCAATTGCCAAGTATGGAGTCATGTCCATTAGGTACTTTATATTAGGACATTGTCCGTGCAGTTAGCCTAGTGACTTTGCGCTTCACAACCATATGCCTGGGGAAGGAGTGTTCTAGGTTCAATTCCCATCAATGACGTGAGGAGCTCAAGGATCTTTCTCAGCGATAACCAAGTTAGCCGGTCTTGGGTGCGGACAGCAGGGTTTTTTCTGCCAGTTTATCTGATGTTTTTCATCCTGCAAGCAGGCAAACCGATCCGAGGACACACACGGATTACAGTCAGGAATACTGACTCAGCCATAGGTCTGATTCGTCAGCCTATGCTGGTTCCAGAGCCCAGATAAAATTTTGGGGGACTAGATGGTACCGTGAACTCCCATATAAAGGGGGAACACTGTATCATCACATGGAATTTATTTATTTATTAGGATATTAACAAGAAAGCATCTGGAAAATATAATAATCTGTTTGTTAATCTACATCTTCCCATATTAAAAGTTGGAATTAATTTTTGTTAACAACTGTATACCAGCCTTGGCAAGTACATCCATCCATAATTACTTGAATGTATGCATCCACTGAATTTAATATAGCCTTTGGATATTATAGATATAATATAGATATAAAGCATATATATTACTGATATATTTTATCCATATGACATTTGAGTGGTTTATCACAGCAAAGTATTTAAAGTCAATGCACACTGGAACAAGTGAATGTGGTATTTTATGACAGAAATACTGGGTGATGAGGAAAAAAGAGACAAATAAAATTTTACTTACTAGATATATTCTGTATGCACTGTCACGAGTCACTGTGTCTGAAAAGGTCCAGCAAGGATAGTCATCATTAGTAGAGTTACTGCAACCCCCATCTTTAGGAATGTAATTACTAAAAATAAATAAAAAAATATATATATATACACACACACACACACACACACACACATACACAGTGTTCACATTGGACCTCCCTAGTTTCAATGTGTTACTACTACTTAAGTAGTATGGACAATGGTGTTGAAATTGTACAAATGAGAAAGAACACTCACCAAGTTTTTTTTGTAAAAAAAAAAAAAAAAAAAAAAAAACAGCCCACTTCTATGTGTGCTTCTTTAGTAGCACGCACAATGTCAAGTCAATAGTTTCTCTGCAATCAGGTTCTCTGAAGAATGTCAGGATTGATGGAGAACACACCAGCAGAAATGTGACGTTTCAGGTACTCTAGGCTGTCTATTTAGTTGCGTACACTGAGTCCTTCACATATCCCTACAAGAAAAAATCAAGTGAGGTAAGATCCTGCGATTGTGGTAGCCAGAGAATCGGTCATCCTCCATGATGATGGACCTCCAAATGTGGCGTGGCACCATCCTGTTAAAAGACGATGTGCAGCTGCAAGTAATCGAGTTGTGGAAAGACAAAATTTTCCAGCATGTTGAGGGAAATGTAAATCATTCTGTTGATATTTCTTTCTACAAAAAAAAATGCCTGTTCACTTTTCTGCTGACATGAAAAGTGGCTTCGTCAGGAAAGAAAGTCTGGAATCTCGTTGATACATTCCTAGTTGTTATTGTGGCTTATCATTTTGCTAAAAAATAATAAAACTTTGCCCAAAAGATTTTGTCGGACTTTGCACAAGGTCTCGTGAATCCTTTCTATCTTCTCTTCTGATATTGGCTGCTTCCCTGCTCCATGTTGTTCCAAAAACACTTCCTTTCATTAGGAAATTTTCTTTTCATAAACGGATAGTCCTAGGGTTGAGTGCTGCCTTTTTTGTATGCCTGATGGAATTTACGCTGCATTGCTTTGATTTATTCCAGCTCAGACTACCACACAACTTGCACTTTCTCCACCCCTTATGGCATGTTTAAAACTACAATAGCCCTGTCCAGCAGTGCCACTGCATCATGATGCAGGAAAAAAATTCTGAATGAAGCTTTTAGAGTCTCTGGAACATTTGAACAACCCAGACCTTACATATTTCCATATTTTGATATTTTTGCTGTTCTTTGAAACTAGGAGGCCCAATGTGGATACCCTGTGTATGTGTGTGTGTGAGTTGATCAATGGGTCTATCTATCTGGATAGCCATTTTTTTTTTAAATTAAAATTTGAAAAGAGATCAAATAGTATTATTTTGTGGTACTCCTCTCTACTTATGGATATATGAGGAAACTATCTGTGTGCATTTGCATAATCCAATAGTTAAATCAAATTTTGTGCATGTGTGCATGTTGTGGGGGGGGGATTTTAAAAAGTGAAATTAATATGATGATATAATAACAGGAATTGAAGTGGCAGAGTACAGCATTTTTCGGCAGGATAGAAAGGGAAAGAATGGTGGTGGAGTACTGCTTATGATAAGTGATGATTTATGTCTTCTAAGAGTGGAGGCTTTGGAAGGCAGTGACATTAATGCTTTTCAAAGCATATGGTGTGAGGCCAAGACAGGATATTTAGTGGGGTACTGCTAAAAAGCAGGGAACACAGAGGGTGGGGAGCAGGAGATGTTTAGGCAGTTGAGCTTGGCAAGTGCAAGAAGAATGATTGTTATGGGAGATTTTAACTACAGCAGTATAAGTTGGGAACAGGAAAATACATGAGGTAATAAGGGAATGGAAGTTCTAGAATTATTGATGGATAAATGTCTTAGGGAACATGTAATAAAGGGAGCAAGCGGTTCAAGAGTTTTGGATTTGGTTGTAGCATCAGAAGAGCTGATAATAACAGAGATGACCTCTCCCCAGTTGGAGAGAGAGTGATCATGTGGTTTTGACTTGGAAGATGAATAGACATGCAGGAGTACCAAAGAAAAGGGAACAAATGGGGAATTATAAGGCAGGTGATTATAATGGTCTCAGATATCAACTTGGGGTGGTTCCATGGAAGGTGGAATTAGAAGGGCAGGATATCATTAGTGCTTGGGAAATTGTGAAGGAATATTTGTTAGCAACAACAGTAAGCTGTATCCCACGAGTGAAGAAGAGGCAACAATTTGGTGTAAAGTGGATGACAAACAATATCAAACAGGAACTGCAGGTAAAAAGAGATTATGGAAATGATATAAGGAGAGAGAGGTGGAGGGCAGATACACGAAGAATATAAGACGTAGGCCAGGAGAGTGACCAGTAAGGTGAGGAAGGCAAAACTGGAATATGAGAAGAGATTGGCACTAAGTTCCAAAGAAAATCCTAGGGAATTTTTTAGCTACGTGGGCAGTAGTTGGAGAAATGATTGTGGAAGAATGACACTGCGGGATAAAAATGGGAATAGAGTGACTGATGCAGAGGACTTAGTGGAGTTGTTCAATGAGCACTTTATTGAAGTATTTCATTCTGGAGAAGAAGGTTTAATACTAGAGGAATAGGGCAGGTTCAGGGTTTATAGGTGCAAGAGGAAAGTATGTTCCAAATACTGAGTACTCTGGATAGCAGTAAAGCTGTGGGACTGGATGGAATTTCACCACAGGTTTTGAGAGAGGGTGCAAAAGAACTGACAGCTCTGTTGACCTGGCTCTTCAATAAACGTCTGGCTGTAGGAAAGGTACCGAAGGAATGGAAGGAAGGTTAGATAGTGCCGCTGCAAAATGGTGGTAGTAGACTAGAAGTGTCTAATTATAGGCCAGTTTGTCATAGTGAGGGTCTATATACAGTGTTGGGCAGATGAGGGTAATGTTATTTGTGAGAATCAACATGGATTTGTTAAGAGGCACTCTTGCTTTAGTAATATGATTGCCTTTTATAATAAAGTGACAAGAGCAGGTGATGAGGGAAATGCATATACTACCATTTTTTAGATTTTGCAAAGGCGTTTGAAAGGGTGCCACATGATAAGCTGATATTTAAGTTGCAGCACATGCATTTAGATGTCAGGTTAGTCAACTGGATTCAGGATTGGCTGTCTGATAGGTATCAGAGAGTTGTGTGTGGTAGAGCAATATCAAGGATTCAGAAGGTTACAAGTTGTGTTCCAAGGGCCCAGTACTGGGACCTGTGTTGTTCAACCTCTATATCAATGACATTGTCAATCGATTGCAAGGGGATATTCAGTTGTTTGCGGATGATGTGAAGCAGGGAAGGGTTATCAGTAATAGTGGAGATGTGGCAGTCCTGCAAGAGGATTTGAATAAACTAGACAGATGGGCATATGAATCCGGGTATAGGTTTAATGCAGCAAAATGTCTTGAGGTTTGGGACACATTGATGGGACACTGCATACTCTATTGGAGGAGCTATACTGGAGGAAGTAGGGGGGAGACAAGAAATCTGGGGTGATGATTGATAGAAAACTGAATTTCAGGGAGCATATTGCAAAGGTGGTAAGGTAACTAAGAGGATTGCTGAAATACTGAGAAGGACGCTGACTTATAGAGATAAAAGAGTTATCTTTCCATTGTATAAGGCTCTGATCAGACCACACTTATACCATTGTTCTCAAATTTGGTCCTCAGGATTTGAAGGGAATGAATTAACTGTGGAAAGGTTAAAGAGGTGGATAACAAAGATGGTTTCAAAAGTGTACAATGTCAGTTACGAGGATCGACTGAGGGGATGTGGACTGCAGAGTTTGGTGGATAGATGAAGGAGAGGTGATATGATCGAGACTTTTAAACTGTTGAGAGGCAGTTGCAGGTAGATATTTGGTTATCTTATTATTATCCATGGAGGCCTGGATAATAATAATAATATGCACTATTAAAATGTTTATCATTAACAGAAGGGAGAGAAGAGAGAGAGATTTGAGAATAGTTTAGGTTGATGTTGGAACTAGACTGGTTGGTGAACTACAAGTCTGTTTCCCTCAGCATTGTTAGATGATACTATTTTTTCCTAATTATTTATTCATTTAATTCTATTTTTAATATCCCGCCATACAGGAGAGGTCACAAGGCCTAAAGCACATAAATGCCATGTGTAGGCTAAGGTCAACAGCAAGTAATATGTTGATATTCCCCTTAAAGAGGTGGAGTGTGTAGTCCTTGGGAAACACTTCATGGGAAGGCTGTTCCACAGAAAAGAGGTAAATGGAATAAAAGGCAACTATAAGTAGCAGGTGAGTTAGCAGTTCAACTGTAAAAGAATGTTAGACAGATACTGCTCATGTTCTTGTAGGTTTAGCAGAAATTGGAGGCATAATGGATAGCAATTCTGCTGATCAGCACCAATGGAAATATCTGCAGAAGAAACACAATGTGTAACTGACTGTCTGCAGAAAGTGGCTGAAGAAAGTTTGTGTGAGAGAGAGAATGAATTAACTGAAACATTCTCTTTTGAAGTAAATGAAGAATTTTTAGAGAGGTCTTAGGTGTATTACCATAAAAGGATACCAAATTTTGTAAAAAGCCAAGGTTACATAAGTGATGTGATTATGCCAGGAAAGGTTAGGAGTATGAGTTAGATTGAGAAAAGAGTTCTGGTTTTGACTGTTACCTTGAGCATTACCAGAGATAAATGAAGAAGAACTATGGTCTTTTTTTTTTTTTTGCAAGAAAACAAGCAAAACTGTTTTGGAAGCAATGAAAGTGATTAGGTTGTTGTTGCCCCCAATTGCAGGATGGTATGCAGATCAGTATTTGAAGTACTTGTTGTAAATCATCTTGAAGCTTGAACAATGCAAGGTTACTGTATAAGGAAAGCCAGTACCTAACTTAAAGATGCCAAGAAATTATATACAGGTAACCCTCGTATAACGCGGTACTTATACAATGCGGTCTACAAATTGTAGTATCCCTTGTTCAATGTGGTTTCGATATAATGCGGTCTACAATTTCTAGTAACCATTTATTTTATTTATTTTTTCATATTTTTCACCGCATGACTTAAAAATCAAATTTTATCTTCGTTAAATTTGTGTCTGTCCGTATCGGAGTAGTTATAAGTATTGAATTTAGTTTTATTGTATCACTGAATAAGGTACTGTACAGAGGCTTTTGCAGTCTGTGTCATTCTCAACAAATAGTGCAATTAGAGACAATGGAATAAAAACGGCACTAACTAATAAATCACATGTCCCCTCTCACAGAAACTATGCTGTATAGACTTAAGCATAACCATATGTTGCACCGAAAAACACAGTATCTAACTAAAAACTGTTGAAAGTTTATTTTTCACTTGGTTAGAGTATAATAAATTTAGTTTAATCCTTTATCCAAGTGTGAGCAAACAAAGTTTGTGCCTGAAAGTATCTTCAGGACTGGGGTTAGGTGGTACAACACCGGGCAACTCGTTGCAAAGGTGGAGCAAGCTACCAACACTCCTGTCTCAGTATCTCCTGACCTTTGATATTGATGCTAATGGTATTCTCAATGTTTCAGCTGTCGATAAAAGTACTCGTAAGGAGAATAAAATAACCATCACTAATGACAAAGGAAGATTATCCAAGGAGGAAATTGAAAGAATGGTCACAGATGGTAGCTTGCTCCACCTTTGCAACGAGTTGCCCTGGTGTTGTACCACCTTACCCCAGTCCTAAAGATACTTTCAGGCACAAACTCTGTTTGCTCACACTTGGATAATAGATTAAACTAAATTTATTATAACTAAAAACTATTGTCCAATTTTTCAATTATGAAATAAGTGTTTGTTTTATTGCATTTGAAATTCTCGATGTCATTATGACAGATCACAAAAGCTAACTTAAAATAAAAGACTACCAAGAATTGAAACATGCCATATAATGAATGTATGAGTTTGCCTACCAAGAAGCCATAAAATTCAACCAAGGGTTGAAACGTTTGTGTGGGTTGAGCCAGTCAGTAATGAGAAGTTCAATCGAAACGATAAATGACACCCTGTTGTGAATGTGTTAAAACTAATAGTGAATGTTGTTATGACAGTTTCAGATGTTATGGAATTTGATTGAAGAGAATTAGCATTTCAACTCAACACTTGTCAGTTGCTTTTATCTTTGGGTTGCACCATCTTTTGTTAATACCCACCAATCATATGCACGTCTTTATAGATGCTGCTTTGTGTAAAACAAAATTCAACTTGTATGTATTGTAACAATTAAAAAAAAAACATGAATAATTTATAAGCATATAAAAGGATATCACCTGTAAATCGTTGACATATCAGCAAAATTCCCAGAAGCGCCACCTCTGGCACGAGTGCCAAAGGTTCGCCATCTAGGGTTTACTGTATAAAGTGTTTATTGTTGATAACTGTCTTCGTTTTCTACCAGGAAAGCGCATTTAAAATCATAAGTGTGTTATTCTCAAGCTGAGCAGTTTATTTTCTGGTGAGTTACATACACATGTAATGCTTTTTTTTTATGTAAAAACTTATTTTTATTATAATGGCCACTAAAACTGCAACGAAAGGGAAATAACCAACATTGAAGAGGAAATTAATTTCTCTCGAAGAAAAAATTAAAATCTTGGATCGGTTGAAAATTGGAGAAAAACCAGGGGTTGTTGCAAGGACTCTGAATTTAAATGAATTAAAAATTCGAACAATCAAACAAAATGAACATAAATTCAGAGAAAGTGTTATTGAACTTTAAAAGAAAATTCCTTTGGATTTTTCGTTATTAAGCAAAAAGCTCTCAAAGTTTATAAACATTTAAAAGAACTCGATGAAGATTCTTCAGAAAAAATCTCATAGATTTCAGCATAGATTGTGTGCCAGTAAGGGTTGGTTTGAAAACTTTATAAAGTGATTTTCTTTGTATAATCTTAATATCCAGGGAGCATCAGCAGACATTGAAGCTGCCCGGAAATACCCAGCAGAACTTTTAAAAATAATTAAAGAAGGTGGTTACAGTGCAGACCAGGTGTTCAATGCGGATGAATCTGGGTTATATTGGAAAAAAATGCTAAAACGCACCTATATTTCGAAAAATGAAAGATCAGCTCCTGGATTCAAAGTTTCCAAAGATAGAATTACTCTACTGTTTTGTAGTAATGCATCAGGTGATTACATGACAAAACCAATGTTTATTAACCGATCCGCAAATCCTTGTGCGATGAAAGAGCTCGACAAGTCCACCCTACCTGTTTATTGGCGGGCCAACAAAAAGGCATGGGTTACAGCTAGCAAGTTTGAAAATTGGTTTTTCAAGTGTTTTGTACCTGATGTAGAACGTTACACAAAGAAAAGGAATATGGACTTAAAAATTCTACTAATTTTAAATAATGCACCAGGCCACCCAACAAATTTAAGCCATCTGAATATTAAAATAACTTTTTTGCTGCCTAATACTACTTCACTTATTCAACCCTCGACCAAGGAATAATATCAACGCATTTTTGAAAATTATGGAGACAACTACCGTGTTTGAATAAAAACTTTAGTTTAATATAACTAACATCTACATTCGACGTTTCGACCTTTATGTCAAGGTCATCTTCTGGAGCATACAACTATACACAGAAAACAAGCTACACTACAATCAAACTGGTTTGTTAAAGATACTGACCAACTGCTACAATAATTGTTGGCCTGATCTCTGGTGAAAAAAAAAAATATATATATATATATATATATATATATCAACGCTAGAGTCCTATTATTAGTGTCATCTGTTGGTTGAAGAAATACATTGGGTGCAACAACAAGTATCTATCTATATACATATATTAACATCATGATTATACCTGTACATTCCAGCCAGTTGGTATGGAATGGTTTCTAATACTAGTTGAAGATTGGTCAGAGTCCTGACTTATGCTGGATCTTATATATTAGGTAGGTTGAATGTGTGCCATCCAGATCCTTGAAATTTTCATGCCATCTTTGTTGTTGATATTTGGGTGGTTTACAGGATTTCGCAGACTTCCTTAAATTTCCTTTCATACCAAGTTTTTGTGTTGTGTAAAGAGCGGATGCTTTTCCAGTTGATTTGGTGTAAGGTGTTGAGCGTGTGGTCTGAGAGGCCTGCTTCACCATAATGGTTATATTTAATGTGTCTAATGTGTTCTTTCTTGCGTATAGGGATTGTCCGTCCTGTTTCACCAATGTACGGTAAGTTACAGGTGCAGCGGATGCAATAGACTCCAGGATGTGCTAATGGGAGGAGAGGATCCTTGGAGGAGTTGAATATGGTTTTAGGTTTCGTGGGTGGTTTAAAGGTGGCATTGAGGTTATAATGTTGTAGGATTCTGTTGATTTTTCTGATAACCCTTTAATGTATAGGATGGCTATGGTTTTACTGTAATCTAGATTCATTTTTGTTGTTGTTTTATGGAGTATTTTATTAATAGTATTTTTGTTATAGACATTATTTATGAATATGTCGCTGATGATTTTTGGTTCTTGTTTCAGGGCTATTTGTTAGAGAAAATTGTTGTAGCTCTGTTTTTAAGGGTGTTAATAACTCCATATTTTTGTGATGGGTGGTGGTATGAATTAGCATGCATGTATTGGCCAGTGTGTGTCGGTTTTCGGTAGACCGTCAAGGATAGACTGCCTGAAGGAAGACGTGTGACTAGTGTGTCTAGGAACGGGAGCTAATTTTGATTTTCGATTTCAAAGATAAATTGTATGCGTTCGTGTTGTTTGTTCAGCTGGCTAAGGAATGTGTTTAGTGTTTGTCACCCGTGCGGCCAGATCGCGAACACGTCGTCAACGTATCTAAGCCAGACTGTCGTTCTTAGCGTGGTGGAATAAAGAGCCCTTTGCTCAAAGGTTTTCACGTAGAAGTTAGTGATTGGGGGGGATAGTGGTGAGCCCATGGCTGTACCTTCTTTCTGTAGGTAAAATTTGTTTTGCCACACGAAGTAACCGAACTGTAGTACGTGGGCAAAGAGGGCCGTAATGTCGGGTGGAAACTTGCTCTGTACTAGGAGAATTGTGTCATTGATGGGGACATTACTGAAAAGGGCAGAAACATCAAAACTGACTAATAAGTTGTCTTTGTCGAGTATTATGTTTTTAATTTTGTTTATAAAGTGTTGTGTGTGTTTTTTATGTAGGAGGCAGAATGACCTACCAACTCCTTGAGTGTTGCCACTAATTTCTTGGCTAAGTGGTAATTTGGACTGTCTATTCCCCCCCACGATTGGTCGAAGGGGCACATTTTGCTTGTGTATTTTCAGGACCCCATATATTCTGGGGGGGGGGGGCATAGTGGGGTTTGAGTTTTTTACCCATGTCTGGTGGCGGACTTCAGTAGTTTCTCTGTTTTATCCTTTATCCTTTTTGATGGTTTATAATTTACCAGCTTATATGTGTTGTTATCGGCTACTATTTGAAGTACGTATGTTGACCTGTCAAGGACGACAGTGGCATTTCCTTTATCCGATTTCATTATTATTTTGTTTTGTTTGGCTTTTAATGACTTAATTGCTGGAAGTTCTGTTTTTGTGAGATTGTTCTGTATGGTTTTCTTAGTGTTTAAGACAATACTAGTTTCTAGTTGTATTTTATCTGCTATATTGTTAGGTAGGGACCTGATGCCTCTTTCTATGTGGAAGATAAATTCCAATTTGTTTACCTTTTTTTAGGTGCTATTTTAGGCGCCCCCCCAGAATATATGGGGTCCTGAAAATACACAAACAAAACGTGCCCCTTCGACCAATCGTGGAAGGAATAGACAGTCCCAATTACCACTTAGCCAAGAAATTAGCGGCAACACTCAAGGAATTGGTAGGTCATTCCCCCTCCTACATAAAAAACACACAACACTTTATAAACAAAATTAAAAACATTAAAAAAATTAAAAGACACTCGACAAAGATGACTTATTAGTCAGTTTTGACGTTTCTGCCCTTTTCACTAATGTCCCCATCAATGACACAATTCTCCTACTACAGAATAAATTTCCGCACGACATTACGGCCCTCCTTTGCCCACGTGCTACAGTCTGGTAACTTCGTGTGGGCAAAACAAATTTTATCTACAGAAAGAAGGTGCAGTCATAGGCTCACCACTATCCCCCCCCCCCCCCATTGATTCTGCCATGCTAAGACTGACAGTCTGGCTTACATACGTTGACGACGTGTTCGCGATCTGGCCGCAACGGGCGACTAATGCTAAACACATTCCTTAGCCAGCTGAACAAACAACACGAACGCATACAACTTACCATCGAAATCGAAAATCAAAATTCGCTCCATTCCTGGATACACTAGTCACACGTCTTCCCTTCAGGCAGTCTATCCTTCATGGTCTACCGAAAACCGACACACACTGGCCAATACATGCATGCTAATTCATACCACCACCCATCACAAAAATATGGAGTTATTAACACCCTTAAAAACAGTGCTACAGTACCCCCCCCCCCCATTGATTCTGCCATGCTAAGACCGACAGTCTGGCTTAGATACGTTGACGACGTGTTCGCGATCTGGCCGCACGGGTGACAAACACTAAACACATTCCTTAGCCAGCTGAACAAACAACACGAACGCATACAATTTATCTTTGAAATCGAAAATCAAAATTAGCTCCCGTTCCTAGACACACTAGTCACACGTCTTCCTTCAGGCAGTCTATCCTTCACGGTCTACCGAAAACCGACACACACTGGCCAATACATGCATGCTAATTCATACCACCACCCATCACAAAAATATGGAGTTATTAACACCCTTAAAAACAGAGCTACAACAATTTTCTCTAACAAATAGCCCTGAAACAAGAACCAAAAATCATCAGCGACATATTCATAAATAATGTCTATAACAAAAATACTATTAATAAAAATACTCCATAAAACAACAACAAAAATGAATCTAGATTACAGTAAAACCATAGCCATCTATACATTAAAGGGTTATCAGAAAAATCAACAGAATCCTACAACATTATAACCTCAATGCCACCCTTTAAACCACCCACGGAAACCTAAAACCATATTCAACTCCTCCAAGGATCCTCTCCTCCCATTAGCACATCCTGGAGTCTATTGCATCTGCTGCACCTGTAACTTACCGTACATTGGTGAAACAGGACGGACAATCCCTATACGCAAGAAAGAACACATTAGACACATTAAATATAACCATTATGGTGAAGCAGGCCTCTCAGACCACACGCTCAACACCTTACACCAAATCAACTGGAAAAGCATCCGCTCTTTACACAACACAAAAACTTGGTATGAAAGGAAATTTAAGGAAGTCTGCGAAATCCTGTAAACCACCCAAATATCAACAACAAAGATGGCATGAAAATTTCAAGGATCTAAATGGTACACATTCAACCTACCTAATATATAAGATCCAGCATAAGTCAGGACTCTAGCCAATCTTCAACTAGTATTAGAAACCATTCCATACCAACTGGCTGGAATGTACAGGTATAATCATGATGTTAATATATGTATATAGATAGATACTTGTTGTTGCACCCAATGTATTTCTACAACCAACAGATAACACTAATAATAGGACTCTAGCGTTGATGTATAATTTTTTTTTTCACCAGAGGTCAGGCCAATAATTGTTGTAGCGGTTGGTCAGTATCTTTAACAAACCAGTTTGATTGTAGTGTAGCTTGTTTTCTGTGTATAGTTGTATGCTCCAGAAGATGACCTTGACATAAAGGTCTAAATGTTGAATGTAGATTTTAATTATATTAAAGTTTTATTACACGGTGATCCGAATGCATTTTTGAAAATGCATTCGGATCACCGTGTAAGCTTAAAAGAAAGGAATAATATCAACATTTAAGTCATATTATATTCGGTGAACATTTCAATTCATTTTGGAAAAAATGGAATCTAATCCAAACATGACACTGCCTCAAGCGTGGAAAGAGTTTTCAATATTGAATTTTGATATGGTTGAAACTTTTGCGATATGGTTGAAAACGAAATTAGTGAATTAATTGATGGAGAAACAGATTTAAATGAGGAGGAACTGGTACAATTAATAGATGGCGTCGAACTAAATATGGGGAAAGTTCTGCCGAAGATTCTGATTGTAATGAATCCGTTAAAGAATTCAGTTTAAAGAAATTAGCAGAAGGATTGGACTAGGCAAGAAAGGAAGTTATTTTACAGATAATGATCCCTCAATGGAGCGCTTGGGAAAATTCACGAGACCATTGGATATTTGTTTAGCGGCATATTATGAACTTAATAAAAAAATTGCAGCACAGTGGAAAGCAAAGTCTTATTACTGACTTCTTGAGAACTAAAGTAGCCGAAGTATGCAATGAGAATTATACAAATGATGTCCAAGAGATTTCAAGTAGTGACAACCTCCGGCCATTTAAAGAACATCTGCAAAATGTTATTTCTGAAGACAGTGATGATGATTAAAATATGCGCTTTATTTTATTGTGTCTAAAACATTTATGCATTATGTGCAATGAAATTTATGTACAATTTGTAATTTTTATAATTTTATATTATGTATTTCTCTCATAGTTTATGTTTTCTTAACTTACATGAATTACCTGAATTAAATAAAAAATATTGTTTTTGTTGTATGTGTTCATTGTTGTTTTATATAATTTAAAAAAAAAAAAAAACGATTTCGGAACCTAACACCTAAATTTTCTATGTGATCTAGGTCTCTTATAACGCGGTATTTCTATGGAACCTAACATCCGTGTTATACGAGGGTTACCTGTACTTGGTTTAATCCTTTATCCAAGTTAAGCAAACAAAGTTGCATTCCTGAAAATAGTTTAGGCACAAACTTTGTTTACTTACACTTGGATAAAGGATTAAACTGAGAACATAATTTCTTGGCATCTTTAATTTATAGTTTAACCAAATGGAAAAACTTCCAACCAAGGCCTATAGTACATAAACAGCAATGTGTGGTCAAGAGCCAGCAATTTGTTGATGTTCTTAAATAGTTGGAGATTGTAGTCTTTGAGAAATACTTCATGGTGGACGGTGTTCTGAAGAGAAAACACCGTCCACCATTACACATAGTGATGAAATGACACACACACACAGAGAGAGAGAATTAGCAATCCAGTTATAAAGGAAGGAAAGCAGATAAGATTGCAATTTGCAGGGAAGCCCTCATGCCCAACCTTATGCTTTGGAAATGCCAACTACAACAGCACAGGCATCTCCAGAAGTATTGGTGAATCTTGCTTGACAAAATCCATATTGGTTGTCATTGATTAGTTGATAGTTCTCCAGATGTTGAAGAAGATGACTGTCTATTTTAACTTTGTACAACACACTGAAGTGCAAGCCTATAGGTGAATAGATGGTAGACATGTAATTTTTGGAATGGGCTTGCTTCAATGCTGTAGGATGAATGCCAGTGGAGTATAGATGTACAGATGATAAAGAACAGGTATTAATTCAGGAGCACAACTCTTGGGTACTCGTGTGGGATTCAACGAGGATCAAAAAGACTTTTGGTCCTCATTATCTGTCATTCAAGATTCTTATGTTGTCTTTTTTTTTGGCAGAAGACCACATGAGGCATGCGAAGCAATGTTTCAGGTAAAGTGGATGATTTGCCTTTGTCATTTATGTAGGAGTTGGATGTGAAGAATGATGCCAGGTGGTCAGCTTTATCTTTAAATGATGTTGCAATATTACCATTTTAGTGAGAAAAAGGTGGAAGCACAGATGAGCAAAGATTATACCCAATATCTTTTGTGAGGGACTAGTAGGCATGATTGCCACTTGCACAGATGGCAAGTTTTTTATATTTAGAATATCAAAGTTAGGCTTAGCCCTTTTAATGATGATTTTGTAAGTATTGTGGGCTTCAGCATGGACTATAAATGAAACAGAATTGCTTTTAAAATCACTTAAGATAAGATGTATTCTTTTCAAGACCATCTTGGCACACTTTGTTTAAAACCATGGCTTGTATATAAGATGGGAATTTTAAACAGAATAAGGAAAGAAAACCTCCCCTCCAACATGGATGATTTCTGTAATAAGTATCTGGATCTGAAGAATGGAAAAAGTAGTTTGACCAAGTAATCCCTACATGCAGTTGTGAACAGCTAAAGGAAGGATGTTTCACAAGAGATGAAACTCGGATGAAATTTTAATCTGAATCACCATGAGAAGCAGCCACCTCAACTCTGTACCTGATTTTCAGGCATTCTTGTTAGGCATTTATTTTAAATCATTTATCTTCCTATAAGCAAATACTTCTACACTTTTACAGCTTGGACAACAGAATATTCAAAAAAAGAACCAAGTTAAGAAATGTGGACATTAAAGTCACCAAGGAAAATAACTTTGGTGTTAGAGAATCTGGATTGTATGAAATCACGCTTTATGGATAAGAAGTTAAAGAGGTCAGGATGATTTTTAGAATAGGGGAAATGGTAGAGATAGCAGATGACTGAGACATAATGTGAGAAATTCAAGATTAGACATGCTCTTGCAAGGAATATTGGATCGCACAAGCGCGTGCGTGCACACACAAAAAAGTACCATTCTGGAAGGAATCATACAGAGTATATTTTAGACAGATAAGATGGGCAGGCTGTGGTTGTGGAGGACAGAGCTCTTTCTTATTAGACATATTGCCCATACAGAGAGCATCCAGTCTCCAAGCCATAATGTGACCTCAACAGTGCCCCTCACATTCCATTACAGAGCCTTCATCCAGGAAGCATAGATGGCAGTGAGGTTATGCACCAATTGATCAGGAAGGCTCCTAAAATATACTGGTATCTGGTTTTGTCTCAGGCAGATTGTCTCGTGGCATGCCTTGAAGGTAGGGGAGGTACTGGATCTCTACAAGTTTGGCATGTCCTTGAGAGACATTACATTACATTACACACTGCATGTTAAAAGAGTGGGGAGGGGGGAGGGACAGAAACCAGAATTCTTACTGTGGGAGCCATACATGGCAAAAGCTTCAGGTCCCCAGTAAGCAAAATGGTGGTATTTCCACAGGTGATGAAGGTTATCTATCACTTAGGTCTAGTTGGCATTTTCTATAACTAGGAAGATATCCTTTTACTGTGGGAATGCTGGCGGAAACAGTCTACATCTCCAGAAAATAAAATGCACTTGACTGGGATAGGCTGTATGTTGCAAATCACTGGCTCAACATAGTGGTCCAATTATCATTCTCAATATGTTGATTATGTAGCCTAGAGCAGATGGCTTAAACCTTTTGCTTGATAACTCCAAATAAACTTTCAATCAACTGTGAGAAAAGTGTACATGTGGAACTACAGGGCAGGTGATTATAAAGAGCTCATTCGTGTGTAGAGGCTTAAGTGCTGTGAGGACATCATGTTGGAGGCTTAATGGATTTTTTACAACACTCAAAAAGAATTAAAATAGAATTTAATACTTCCTATATTTCGTCCTAGTCACTAGGACATCTATGGGGATTACAAAAACAATTAATCTAACATGCACACACAAATCTTACAATACTAAGCCCAACCACGTGGGTGACACTAAAGTCCTATCTAGGTGGAGTGCCCTCTAAGGGTGGTAGTGGGTGGCCTGGAATGTAGGGTGGGACCTCTGGTGATGAGTGTTTCCCAAATCTTCGGAAGCTTAATGCAACTGTATTTATTAAGATTTGGTTGGTTTCTGAGAGCTGCTGCTGCTTCTAAGAAAAGTCTCTCTTTCTTGAATTTGCTGTGGTGGAGCATGGTGGTTTTCTTCCATGATACTCTGTGGGTGGTGTCCAAAACATGGTCAGCCAAGCCTGAATGGCCATAGTTATGTTTACATATGTAAGACTTGTGTTCCTCCAGGCGGATGGATGCTGATCTGCCTGTCTGTCCAAAGTATGCCAGCTTACAGGAACAGGGTACTTTGTAAACTCCAGGCAGAGAAAGAGGAGGGAGTTGATCTTTCGTAGAACGGATAAGGGTAGCAAGTTTGCGGTAGGGCTTATATGCTGTGTGTAGGTTGTATACTTTTTTAGTATCTTGGCTATTTTTTCAGATGTGCCACGGATGTGGGGTATGGTGATGGCAGACGAGAAGGATGGGGAATGGGGGATGAACTGATTATTTTTTTGATAGTGTGTTCGCTGTACCCATTGGAGAGGAAAGTGTTGTGTATGTGGTTAAGCTCAGTAGTAAGGGTGGTTCCACTGGAACAAAGATTGTGGGCTCTCTTAGTAAGAGTTTTGATGATGCCATATTGTTGTGAGGGGTGGTGGTGGGAGAGTTTGTGAATGTATCTGCCTGTGTGTGTGGGTTTTCTGTATACAGTGAAGGCAAGTGTATCATTAGACAGGCGTATGACTAAGGTGTCTAGGAAGGGTAAACAGTTGTTCTTTTCCTTTTCCATAGTAAACTGGATTCTTGGATGTAGGCTATTAAGACGACTGAGGAAGGAGTCTAATGTGTCTGGGCCATGAGGCCAAATAGTGAACACATCATCTACATATCTTAGCCAGATAGAAGGTTTGAGTGGGGCTGAGTCTATGGCTCGTTTTTTGAAATCTGCCATATAGAAAGAGGGGGGAGGGAACCCATGGTGGTTCCCTCTATCTGCTTGTAGATTTTGTTCTTCCAAGAGAAATACCCAGAGTTAATGGCAAAGGAAAAGAGATCTAAGATGTCAGAGGGAAAAACGTTTTCTAAGAGAGATAAGGTTTCAGTTAAGGGAATATTGGTAAACAAAGAGGAAATATCAAAGCTTACCAATATGTCTGCATTATTCAAGGTTAAATTTTCTGTGAGGGTTTTAAAGTGGGTCGAGTTTTTTATATAGGAAGTGGACCTTCTGGTTAGGGGGGGTCAGAGAGTTGGCCAGTTGTTTAGACAGTCTGCAGCAAGGTGCATTGGTGGCATTTACTATAGGTCTGAGTGGGGAATTGGGTTTGTGGAATTTTGGTAATAATAAGGACATCTTGCACAGTATCCTACAAGATTCTGTGGTATGCAGTGCTAGAGACATGTTGGCATCTCAGACATTAGAAATGTGGCAAGTAAAAGACTGGGAAGTGAAAGTGTGCATAAAATGCAGGAAATTGCAAGAGCTCAGTGATACAGATATAAGTCGAATTGATTTTAGTGGTGATAGTAGCAGCATGACAGAAATGGTTAATGACAGCAGAGAGATACAAGTGGCGTGCTTTATAGTGAGGAAGATAAGTGTAATATGAAGAACATAACATTAAAAATTGCAGTAAACTTGGAGGATAGTGTTGATTAGATAAATGGGCAACAGCAGGATGCTTGGAGAGAGGGGGGAGAGAGAGAGATGCCAAAAGAAGAAAAAGTGGAAGGTATGAAAAATGATTAGAGAAGTGTGATGTACTAGAAATACATCACACTTCTCAAATAATAGAAAGAGAGAGAGAGAGAAAGAGAGGAAATGAGAGGAAGGCTGGTGTGAGAGAGAGAGAGGGCAAGGAATGATTGAATCAGTGAGAGGTTTGATGTATGGAGAATCAATGATTTATGAGGTACAAAACAGAATGCTAGAGGAGTGCTTGTCTAGAGGAATGATAGAGAATGTAACTATAGCAATTAAGTGAGGTGGAAATGTGGATGGAAATTAGATGATAGTGATAGACAGTACCAACAACCTGAACAATAGCATGAATCAAATGGTAAAAGATCTGAGGTCAATGTTTGAGAATGTACAGCAGAAGAGTGTGAGGGAAGACAGTGAGCATGCTACTCAGATGTAACACAGAGCTGAGGAGGACATCAATAAAGAATGCCACAATAGGAAAATAGAAGCTAGAACAAGGATGTACAAGAGGGGGGAGGGGGAGACTGAAAAGTTCTGATAAACATCTAGAACAAAAATTATATTAAAGCAACTGATATAACCACAAGAAAGAACATATCTTAAAACTTTTAATCCTCCCCTCCCCATGTTTCATCAAATTGTAATAATTTATAATAATACATAAGAAGGTGTGTCAGAGTACTTTAGGGGACTGTGCCTCAGCACATCCAACAGTTGCCAGATGGGTGGCCAAGTTTAAAACTGGGCATTCTCAGACATTCCCCCCCCCCAGGTCAGGATGACCTTCCACGGTGATCACACCTGAAAACATCGTTGCAGTACATGCATTATAATTCACGACAGATGAATACCAACCAAAAATTGCAACGACTTGGGATATCCAGGGAACGAGTTGGGGTCATTATATTACCAACATCTGCACATGCAGAAGCCCCTCAGCGAAGTGAGTCCCCAAATGTTTGAATGAAGATCAAACGAGAGAACATGTGCTATTATCTCAAGGGATTTTGGGTCATTATGAGAAATCAGGTGTGAATTTTTTGGCTCGTATAGTGACTGTTGATGATACATGGCTTTATCACTATGACCCAGAGACCAAACAACAGTCAATGGAGTGGAGATACAAAGGTTCTCAACGACCAAAGAGGTTTCAAATCCAAAGGGCAGCAGGGAAGGTTCTTGCCATTGTCTTTTGGGATATTATTATTATTATTATTATCCCAAAAACCCATGGAGTCAAAGACTCATCTAGGAGGTCTTTTGTCACACACCCAGCTCATTATACCGTGCCTTAAACACACTCAAAAATTCTCTGCAGACACCATACTCTCAGACAAGACATTCCAATCAATCCCAGCTCTGCATGCATAAAGCCTGCTCACACCTTCCTTATTCAGCAGCAAGGGATGACCTCTGGATCTCCCCTGATCTTCCACCGTTATCTGTAAAACCTCTCCAACACTGATCCTATAACAAACCCTTACTAACTTGTAGGCCTTTATCATATCATCCCTCTTCCTCCTATCTACTAGACTCTGTAAACTGCATTTTCCAACCTTTCCTTATATTTGACATTCCAGAAATCAGAAACTACCTTAGTAAGTCGCCTCTGAACCCTTTCGAACATCTCCTCATCCTTTTGAAAACCAAGTCACCAGATCTGTGCACAGTAGTCCATATGTGGCCTAATCAAAGCCTTATACAATGGAACAAATCTCCTTACTTCTATAAGTCAGTGTCCTCTACATCATTCCCAGAATTCTCTGTGTTGTCCTCAGAATTTTGTGAGGACACTATACTCACATTCCTATTTCCATGCCCATTCACTCAATTTACTAAAGTCTTCTTGTAAAGCGACATCTTCTTCTCTACTCTTCATGGTTTGTCCCAACTTTGCATCATCTGAAAACTTAGTGTGCCTCAGGTTGCTGATATCTATCAGATAGCCAGCCAGACTCTGATCCAATGCACTAATCTGATATCCAACCACATCCACTCTAGTTTGACTATCAACTTAACATTTGGTAATCTATCAAAAGCCTTTATGAAATCTAAGTATACTACTGTGTATCCCTCTCCTCTGTCCAAGGAAGTCATGGTCTTATTGTAACAAGTAAGTAGATTACTAAAATATGAACTCCATTCAGCAAATCCCTGCTGTCCATCAAATATAATACCATTGTTATCAGCCCAATTCTGGATCCTAGTTCTCACCAGCTTCTCCAACAACCTTTCGAAAACCCCAACACCTGATGCCCAAATAGCCCTATAATTTGATGCTTCAGTTCTATCACCTCCCTCATGAAGAGGCACAATCTTGCCCTCCCTCAACTCCTCTGGAACTTGAATTAGTGCAGGACTCATATTAAAAATATGTCAACTCCATGGCACATTCCTTCAGAATATGTGGAGATATATTATCAAGCCCCACAGCTTTATTAACATCAAGTTCGCTCAATTCCCTATACACCTCTTGTTCACTTAGTCAGTCTCTCCTCTCCATGATCAACTGCTCTCAATCTCTCCTTGATGTCATATTCACAAGAATTAACGACCTTTATGAAATGCTCATTAACTATTTCCACTATATCTTCCATAGCAGTTGTCCTTATACCATTTTTTCCCATCAATGTCATCCTTTTACAATCATTCTTTTTTTTTTTTTTGTTATATAATGAAACCTGTGAAGCATTCATGACTAAACATACACATATAACCACTGTAGTAAGATTTTTAATGAGTAAATATTTCATCCTAAGTGTCATAGGCCACCTTCAGTAGAGTTAATTCAAACAATACTAGGAGTTATATACAGTTAGGACGCATGCTTACAACAGAATCCCTCTATGTGTGTAGTAACGTGTCGTAGAATTAAATTAATATATATATGTATTTAAAAAAAAAAAAAATATATATATATATATATATTAAAATGAGATAACATAGATAAATATTATTTTAGACAATTTAGGATGACAATTTCCCAGCCTTTAGTAAGAACATTGTTACAGTTCAAATTAGGTCTGTGAAGTACGACTTCAGCACTTTCTTTATATAAAGGTTCATGTTTATATGAAGATCCATGTAGAAGTTTAGTCTTCTTCTTCTTCAGCAAACCATAGGATAATGAATCCTCGGTTTGGGTTTTCAATTCGTGTTGTGCGAGGCCAGATTTCTGTGGTTTGAAAAGACGGATATGGTCTTGATGTTCTGAAATTCGTTTGCTAATGGATCTACCTGTCTGTCCATAGTAAGACAATTTACAGGAGCATGAGACCTCATACATGTCAGGTAGCATCAGAGTTTGTCTTTAGGAGAAGGTAACCAGTTGTAGATTTGGTTGATTGGTTTGTACGTAGCAACCAATTTATATTTCTTCATAATTTTTGAAAGACGTTCGGAGATGTCTTTGAAATACGGTATGGGAATCCTATGGGTTTGTTCTTGTCTAGGTTGATTTGTGAGGAAGTGGCTAATGATTTTTTGAGTTGTTTTTGAATTGCATCCATTTTGTATGGCTGTATTTTTGATTATTTCTAATTCTAGGTTCAGTGATTCTGTGAAGAAGCAGAATTGTATATGTATTTAATGCTATGGTTATTAATGATTTAATGATGCCAAATTTTTGAGATGGATGATGAGCTGAAGAACTGTGAATGTAGCATCCTGAAAAAGATGGCTTACAATAGACAGAAGTGGAGATGGAACCATCTTCTTTTCTTTGGATGTGTACATCCGGGAAGGAGATACCCTGTCGAGATTCCTTTTCTAGGGTGAATTTTGATGCGAGGATTAAGAAGGGTGATTTTATCTAGAAACAAGTGTAGTTCTTGTTCAGAATGACCCCAGACAGCAAAGACGTCATCAGTGTATCATAGTCAGATTTTTGGTTTAGGATTAAACGTGAAAATTTTTTCTTCAAGGTGTTCTAGAAAAAGGTTGGTTAAGTTTGGTGATAAGGGAGACCCTATTGCTGTTCCTTCCTCTTGCTTGTAAATTTTCACTTTCCAAGTGAAGTATCCAGACTTAATAACAAATTTGAATAGTTCAACAATATCGGATGGAAATTTCTGAGTTAGAAAGTCTATCGTTTCCTTCTGGGGAGTATTAGTGAAGAGGGAGACAATGTCAGAGTTAATTAGTATGTCACTTTCCAATAGTTGAATGTCTTTTATTTTTGCATGAAACTCTGTTTAATTTTTAATTGATGAGGCTGAGTGGCCTATGTGAGGACAGAGAAGGTTAGATAAAAATCTTGATAATTTGTAAGTCGGGCTGCTAATAGAATCCATGGAAGGTCTGAGTGGAACGTTGTTTTTGTGAAGTTTAGGTGGACCATATATTCTAGGAGGCCTGGCATGGCATGTCTTGAATTTTTTATTGTTTCTTGATCTAAGGAAGTGGTTTCATCGTAACTTGTTTAGTTTCTTGAGCTGTCATTTTGTAGAGTCATAATCAAGTTGGGCATATGTATTACGATCTCAGAGTAGTAAATTCATTTGCCAGGCCTCCTAGAATATAAAGTCTACCTAAACTTCACAAGAGCAACGTTTCACTCAGACACGTTGTGGATTCTATTGGCAGCCCAACTTACAAATTATCAAGATTTTTATCTAACATTCTCCATACTCTCATAGGCCACTCAGCTTCATCAATTAAAAATTCCACAGAGTTTCACGCAAAAATAAAAGACATTCAACTGTTGGAAATTGACATGCTAATTAACTCTGACATTGTCTCCCTCTTCACTAATACTCCCCAGAAGGAAACGATAGACTTTCTAACTCAAAAATTTCCATCCGATATTGTCGAACTATTCAAATTTGTTATTAAGTCTGGATACTTCACTTGGAAAGTGAAAATTTACAAGCAAGAGGAAGGAACAGCAATAGGGTCTCCCTTATCACCAAACTTAGCCAACCTTTTTCTAGAACACCCTGAACAAAAAATTTTCACGTTTAATCCTAAACCAAAAAGCTAACTATGATACGTTGATGACGTCTTTGCTGTCTGGGGTCATTCTGAACAAGAACTACACTTGTTTCTAGATAAAATCACCCTTCTTCATCCTCACATCAAATTCACCCTAGAAAAAGAATCTCCACAGGGTATCTCCTTCCCAGATGTACACATCCAAAGAAAAGAAGATGGTTCCATCTCCACTTTTGTCTATTGTAAGCCAATTTTTTCAGGATGCTACATTCACAGTTCTTCAGATCATCATACAGCTCAAAAATTTGGCATAATTAAATCATTAGCAACCATAGCACACAGATTCTGCTACTTCGAAGAATCTCTATACCAAGAATTGGAAATAATCAAAAATACAGCCATACAAAATGAATACAATCCAAAACAAACTCAAAAAATCATTAGCCACTTCCCGACTCATCAACCTAGACAAGAACAAACCCATAGGATTCCCATACCTTATATCAGAGGCATCTGCGAACGTCTTTCAAAAATTATGAAGAAATAAAAATTGGCTGCTACGTATAAACCAATCAACCAAATCTACAACTGGTTACTTTCTCCTAAAGACAAACTCTCATCTCTGATGCTATCTAGCATGTATGAGGTCCCATGCTCCTGTAAATTGTCTTACTATGAACAGACAGGTAGATCCATTATAAAACGAATTTCGGAACATCAAGACCATATTCATCTTATCAAACCGCAGAAATCTGGCCTCGCACAATGGAAATTGAAAACCCAAACCACAGGATCGATTGGAAGAAGACTAAACTTCTGCATAGATCTTCATATAAACATGAACGTTTATATAAAGAAAGTGCTGAAGTCCCATGTCACAGACCTAATTTAAACCTTAATGAAGTTCTTACTATCCCTAAAGTCTGGGAAATTGTCATCCTAAATCGTGTAAAATAATATTTATATATGTTATCTCATTTTAATATATATATATATATATATATATATATATATATATATTTTAAATACATATATATTAATTTAATTCTACAACACGTTACTGCACACACACAGAGGGATTCCATTGAAGCATGCACCCTAACTGTATGTAATTCCCGGTATTGTTTGAATTAACTGTACTGAAGATGTCCTATGATATTTAGGATGAAATATTTATTCATTAAAAATCTTACTACTGTGGTTATGTGTGTGTGTGTGTTCGGTCATTCTTTTTTTTATTGGCTACATATTGAAAGAACTCTCTAGGATTCTTTTTCGCTTCATTAGCTAACTGCTGCTGATAATTCACTTTTGCTACCCTTACCAAGCAAGTAACCCTCTTTGCACTACTCATGGAATTGAAGACATTACTTCTACTAAAATCCTCTTGCATCTCTATGTTGTATAGACATGACTCTTTCTCTATCAACAGCACTCCCCTCTCCCCTTTTTACCATCAAGAAATATATCATACTCTTCCATCTCTATTCTTGTCAGGATATCATCCTCATCCAACCGTAATGGATGATGTAATCCATACCAAGTACCTCAAAAAAGGTGAAACTGTTACAGCAGGAGTTTATTCAACAAGTACTGATGTCCTATCCACCCAACTTCTCAATCCATTCTACAGCTGCAAGCTGTCTTCTGAGCTCTTCATAATCACCAGCCTTGTTGTTCCACATATACCCTTTTCTCACAGAGGTCCTCACACTGCTGGCAACCATCGAGGTAATCACTTCATGGTCATTGTCACTGACTGGAGGGTGATTTGACACCTCATTTATAATTACATACTCTAATAAGATCAAATCCAAGCTCAATCCTCGTGTGACCTCTGTTACATACTGTCACATGATTGCCATAATTAAAATCGCCCAGAATAATCATCTGTTTCTTATTTGCTTGGCTAATCTGATTATACATTTCTTAGTCACTACCATTCACATTACCAGGTCTATAACAACATCCAACTAAGTATTTCATTCTATTAACCTCTATCTCACACTATACTGCCTCAAAAACCACTGGCACTATTTCCCTCTTGCATCTCTACTTTGTATGGACATAACTCTTTCTCTATCATCAATAGCCCCCCCCCTCCCTTTTTACTCTTTCCATCATCACGAAACACATCATACCCTTCCATCTCTATTCCTGTTAGGAAATCGTCCTCATCCAACCATGTGGATGATGTAATCCATACCAAGTACTTCAAAAAAAGGTGAAACTATGTTAAAGATAAAAAGCAATTTTATAAGGTAGATTTTAATCCTTTTTTTTTCCCCAACTAAGTAAACAGACAAGTAAGTCAAGTTTGCGCCTGCACGTAGTGCAAGTGGCCCTCGCCTTTAATGCATAGCATCATACATCTCTGCAAGGGGACGTGATTTGCATTAGAGGAAAATACTAAGGAAGGTGATTGGAGTTTACTCCACCTTTACCACGAGTTGCCTCAGACTTGCACTACGTGCAGGTGCAAACTTGACTTACTTGTCTGTTTGCATATTTGGGGAAAAAATGGATTAAATCCTAGCTTATAAAATTGCTTGGTATCTTTAACATAGTATATACCCAAAGTAAAAAACTTTCTACAAAGGTGAAACTGTTGCAGCAGCAGTTTATTCAAGCTCTGAAGGAAAATGCTGCAGGAAACTGAGCAGAGGCATGCTGCTTTTGCAGGACAATACACCTACTAACACTTCTCATAAAACATTGAAAGCCCAAGTTGTGACAATACACAACTTGGGCTTTCAATGTCTGCCTCACCAATCCTATTCACCAGACTTGGCCCCATCTGACTATTCCTATTCTAAAATTTAAAGAAACACTTGAAAGGAATAAAATTTATCACAGATGATAAAGTCATATCTGTAGCTGAGGACTGGTTTGTACAGTAAGAGAAAGACTTTTTTCTCATAGGATTACAAATGATGTAGCAGTGTTATAACAAGTGAATGATACTTTATGGGGAATATACCTCAATTCCTTCATGGTATTATCACAACTTTTTAGCACAGCTTTGTAGGCATCTGGAGAAAATTATTGTTCTCTGGGAAAGTGAGAGTATTAGTGCAGAAAAACAAGAGCAACCAGCATGTCGGTAGTAAGGGTGGTCTCTTGTGGAAATAGTCACTTGGAAGATGGAAGAATCTAATGGATTCCAAAGGAATCATAATAGGTATAGAAATACTGACAATGCACTGATGTTTCATTATACAAATCCCAAGAGAAAAAGGAATAAAGGAAATTAATAGATGGCACTGTTAGCCTCAACCTGTCCAAACATTATTGGGATCAGTGAAACATGGTTGACAGGAATAGAAGGGTATAGCATATTTCATCTGGATAAAAAGAGCAAATGTGAAGGAGTGTGATGAGCTGTGTCCTCTCTGAGTTGAGAAGTTAGAGGGAAATGATAATAATGGTGTTGAGAGCATATGGTGTCAAGTGGAGCTGTGCAGGACAGGATACTTACTGAGATGTTCTCCCAGCCAGGGAATACAGAAGGTGAAGAGCAGATGATGTTTAGGCAGTTGAATTCGGTAAGTTGAAAGTGAGTGATCAACATGGGAGCAGCAGGATAATTATAAAGATGCTGTTGCTTTACTTTGCATAGAAATGTCAGAGATAAAAGAGCAAAATTCCTCAGGCAAATACAACTTAAAAGTTGCCTTCACACTACTACAAAAGCTGTCCATGACGGTAAGATTGCTAAAACCACATCAATCCTTCCTTCACAACCAGAGGGTGTATAAAAGTTTCTGTACATGCATTATCTATTATGATGGACAGCTTGTAGACCTGGAGAAATCTGCCTCATTGAACACATCAAAGATGTGGAGAAGGAGTGAGCACATAAATCAGGACTGGCATTTCACAACCACTACAGAAAAGTATCATGCACTTTGGCAACTTACAAAAATGGTATACATAGAATTCAACAACTATGTTTGCAGATTTAAAGAGGCTAGTGAAATAATATGATGTCCAATCCAATTTAATAAAAACCAAAGTCTCATCTTAAACTAACTTTAGTCAGCATATCAAAGGCCTAGATATTAATGAATTGTGCTATGTGACTTCTCTCATAGCCTATTGCAACAATGAGTCATGCATTTAACATCTCAATACCATATTCAATGTATAACATTTATTAATTTAGGAATCTCTTTGTTAATACTTTTTTTTAAAACTAGATTTGTGCTTAATCTGAAGTGTATGAAAAAAAATTGAGGAAGTATTTTTCTTCCTAATAAATTATACATGGTGCTCATTATTCAAAATAAGAGCATATCTGTGTTTATAAACAGTTATTCAAATAATAATTTGTATTATTATTTGAATAAATATTTCATTGCTTTCCTTGTTTGTTTTATATATGATGCTAAAGTCATCATATAGCTTTATCATCATTACAAATGGCTCCATTATAAAGAAAAATAAAGAACTTAATTTCTTTCAATTTACATAATTTTATTATAAAATCTTGCTAGGTGTAATTAGAATGGACAATCAGAGTATACATTTGGACCATATGAAATATAGAGGAATTACTAAGATTTATTTATTTCTGTATTTACCATTTCAGTGTGTGTGTATAGCCAACTTACAAAGAAAAACCAACCATTCTGTATAGTCATACAGAAGGAAATGTCCTTTGATGCCTACACTGCAATAATCCCCCATAAATGAACAATAGTTTAAAGTTTCTGGATGCTGGAACTTTAGAATAATGAGAGAAATGACTTGGGGAAAAAGTACATTATAGGTGAATTAAGTTCAAGTTCAGTTTTGTGAAGCTCCAATATTTCAATTTTATTATTGCAAAAGACTGATCGATGCATAATATAGTTTACACTAATGTGCATAGTAAATTTTAAATTACTATTACTATTATTACGACGGGCGATTCCAGGGAGTCCTTAGACTCATCGAGGGAGGCATTAAACATCATGTCTACACAACTATATGACATTCTCACAGTATCCATCGTACCTTGCCTTGAACTCACTCACCATCATAGCACCCACAACAGACTCTGGCAGCTTATTCCACTCAATTTATCACTCTAAAAGTAAAGAACCCAGCTCTACCACCCCTGCTAACCACATTCTTGCCCAGCTTCCATAGGTGTCCCCTTGTTGTCACACCACCAGTCCTGATCTCAAAAATACCCTTTGAATTAATCTGCAACCTACAAATCTTCAACCTGTTCTCATATGGTTCATTCCACAGACCTGCTATAATTTTAGTCACTCGCCATCAAGAAGGAAACTAGGTGACCAAATCTGGGCACAGTAGTCGAGATGAGGTCTTATCAAGGCTGGGTACAGAGGTACGATAACTTGCTTGTCTCTGCTCGTCAAGGTATTTTTCAAAAACCAAGTGAGTTGATGAGCTGATTTAGCTACTTTTGCAATGTGCCCCCTAAACTTCATCTCCCTATCCACCAACACTCCCAAGTACCTGTGTTAAATTGTGAATGAAGCTAAGTTATGTAATTTATTTTTTTTTCATTCACATTTAACATTGCTTATTAAATATTAATCATGACTTATATAAAATTATTTATTATTCCTTAATTGAGAATTACTAATTAAATATTTATTCAAAACCTGTTCTATTATTAGTTATAAAATAATAAAATGTATAGAATTTTGTGTAACCAAATATGTATGATGTAACGTAAAGTGTTATTTTATATTTAACTGTATACGTAATCAAAAAGTTGAAGAAGTAGCTTAAATATTTTGTTGTTCTTATTTGTGAAATATTTAATGTTATGTAATCACTCATGTAGTAGTAAGAGAGCATACATTGCATTGGCGAAATGTTTACGCTTAGTCTATTGTCATGGAAACGCACGTGTAAACAACCACGAGTGGAGTAGAGCGTGGCGTTCGAATGTAAGGTGGGAGTGAAGGTCATAGATAAAACATAAAGGAGAAGGGAGGTCATAGATAGATAAGACAGAGAAAGGGAGAGAGGAATTATTATTAAGTGAGGGAGGAGAGAGTTTTGCGGAACCAGTAGGAAAGTAGCGTACAAGTAAAGAAGTAAAAGAAGATTATAAAATCCTTAGGGCAGAAATTTATGAATATAGTGTTCGGAAGTGAACCAATAAGCAGTGAATCATAAAGTTTAATATTATAAGCGAAATCAGCTGTTGTTGTGAAGAAAGGTTAATGTCGTAATCAGATAAAAAGGAAACTGGACAGTCAATGCGAAAATTCTGATTAGTTCTAATTAATCTGGATTACGATTTTAATTCTATGTTGCCCTAGGAAAAAGTTATATTTGTTACTTGGAGAAAGGTGAACAAGAAAAGATATCAGTACTTAATCACTGTTGTTTCGATTAGTGAAGTGCGACTAATAGTAGCACAGTTAAAACTGTGGAGATTTTTATTGTGTGTGTTCCGCTAACATTAATTAAGTTAATTCATAAGTGCTCTCCCAATAATTTGATGTATTGAAGAATTTGTCTGGTAAGAGTAGTTGTATAAGTTTGTCTATTCTAGCATTAACTGTGATATATCTCTGATGCTCAAGGACCGGAATATATTTGTTTGGAATATTGCTTACGTGGTTTATTGCCTGCTGTGAATATAAACATTGAGCTGATAGATTTGTGAAGACTGATTAAATGTGAAGTTGTTATATTAACTTGAGATAAGAAGATTTATGTTTTTGAGACTGTGAATTGTAAATGAAAGTTAGAACATTGAATAGCATGAGTGACTCAGGAACGAGTATTAAGTTGATTGTATAGTTCCATTTTAAAATAGAGTTCTTGTATTTGTTAACCATATCATATATTAAATGTTTTATTTTGTTGATCTAAATATTGTGTTTGCCTGAATTCCTTATTATTGCACCGTTCATAAATATTCGAATCAAGCGGGAACCCCAAGTAAAAATGATAATAATTGATTCGGCCTAATGAGATGACTGCTAACCTAATTTAGAATTGATCCTACTATTTATATAGACTAATCTAAGAATAGGGTGGCGCAGTATAAATATAAATTTCCCTACTTTTGGATCGGTGATCATTTCGTAATTAGTTATTTTATTTATAAAAGTGACTTGAATCTAGATGGTAAATTAGAACACGAAACGAAGAAAGTCGTCACGACACCTGGCCTCATCAATCTCCTGGAGTACAGTTCCACCAATGTGGTATACTGCTCCTAATCTTTTCACTCCAAAATGCATAACCTTACATTTTGTCACATTAAATTGACATCCATTCTCCTTAGCGCAGAACTCCAATCTATCAAAGTCATCCTGCAAGATTTTGACATCTTCTGCATTTGCTATTGCCCTACCCAACTTTGCATCATCAGCGAACAAATCAACTGTTCCTTTTAGATCCTTCCCTATATCATTAATGAACAAATTAAACAGCAGTGGTCCAAGAACAGAACCCTGCGGCACACCACAAGTCACAGGCCGTCCTTTGGACTCTACTCCTGAATAAACTACTCTTTGATATCTCTCCATCATCCACCCACCTATCCATCTCACCAACCCTATATCCATTCCCATATGTTGTAGTTTATGGATTAGAATTCCATGTGGTATCCTGTCAAAGGCCTTAGCCGGGTCCAGCAGTATCACTGTAAACCCATTACCCTTATCCAGTTCAGCTGTCACTGTGTTATAAAACTTGAGCAAGTTACTGAGGCATGATCTACCCTTCCCAAAGCCATGCTGTCCCCTGTACAGTATCTCATTTTCATCAATCCATTTCTGTATTTTTCTCTTGACTACTTTCTCCAAGACCTTGACAATGACTCCTGATATGCAAAGTGAGCACTTTGCTCAGTAACTGCACTATATCGACTGATTCAGTGACCTCCTTACCATCGTCATTCCTTAAAATCATTTTGCCATGTACAGTTTTTTTTTTTACTTGTAACATATCGAAAAAACTGTTTGGGATTCTCTTTAGTCTGCACTGATTTTCTTTCATAATCCACTTTTTGCTTTTCTTATAACACTCATTACCCTTCTGGCATGCACTTTATACTGTTCATGTGCCTGCATTTCACCTTTCTCCTTAAATTCCCTCCACAGTTATTTCTTTTTTTTGCAGCTCAAGCTTAATGGTGTTATTCATCCATTTAACCCCTACTTGATTTACTATTCGGACTTTAGTTATAGTCAGCCATTGCCTCTTGCAAACACTTCTCAACCACCTCCCAATCACTATCAACATCCAGCCCTTGCAGTTTTACATGCCATGGCACTGAACCAAGCAAACTCCTAAGCGTGTGATGTTTACCAGCCTGGTAATTCCACATATACCCAGTCTTAATCGAAAATTCCACACCTTTAGCCATGTCCCAGGTCAAGACCTTATGATCACTCTCACCAATGGGTGGCAACATGGTCATATTCATTACAGTCAAATTCTCAGATGCTATTACCAGGTCAAGCACTCTCACACCCCCTAGTATTTTCAATTACATGCTGTCTCAGATAGTAATCCCTTAATAATTGAATAAAATCCATTTCCTTCCTCACATGTGTCCTCTCCTCCTTCCAATCAATGTTACCATAGTTGAAATCCCTCGTAATAATTACCCTCCTTCCACTCATTTCATCAATTTGTTTATGCATACTATCTCCACCATCTATTCCATCACCTGGTCTATAGCAGCACCCAACTGTATATTTTGTTCTGCCAGTCTCAATACTGACAGTATTGAGACTGGCAGAACACTCTCAGTACTGGCTCGGGTACATTATATATTCTTACACTCAACTGTCTCACTGATGTCCGCATATCCACTTTCGCCCCTCCTTGGTAGTTCTAGTTTCCCTGGTTCTGCACATCCATTTTCACTTCATTCGGCAACACTTTTTTCCAGTCTCCGCACACCAAATCCATTCAAATGCAGGCCATCAATCTTGTATAAATCCTTTCGCCCATAAAACTCATTCCACACCACACTGTCTGCATAACCTGCGCATAATGTCATTTGCGATTATGGCCCTCCTTCTAAACTCCTCTCTGTCATACCGCAGCAACAGACTCGCCATTCTAACTCTGTCATTCTTTTCTTTCGCTACCTTTAACAATACTTTCAAGTCCTCTCTCATAAAAAATTTATCTCTTTTCAATTCATTTTACTGCCACAACTATCAATTCTTTCACCCTCTGTTTTTGAGCTCTAATACTCTCGCTTACATCCTTAAATTTTGCACCTGGTAAGTACGATTTAGTTAAACTCCCATCTATCACTCCTCTTAATAACGAGTCACCATACAACACCCTTTCCTTCATTTCAGAAACTCTCCCACTCTTACGCTTATATTTCCTTTCAAACACTTGTTTATTTACATTAGCCGAATCACTCTGGAAAGAGTTTTGCAGGTGTTCTAATTGCCACTGTGCATTTTGTATCACTGCGTGCAACCTAGCGATCTCACTCCCTACAAATAATTCCTAATTTTTTCCATTATTCAAACCATTTTCTCTCTCTGTATAGTTGCTTTCACTCTTTCTTTGATCACCGCTCTCATTGCCATCTTGTACAACATCGCAATTCCCTATCAAGCCACTATTTTCACTCACATTCTGGCTTTCTTCAACTATAACTATCTCACAACCTGACACATACTTCAACTCCTCACTTTGCTTACACTTTCTGCACATTCTCCCACTACTATCACTTTCAATCCAAACTCCAGCCTCATTTGGGAATGCATACATTTAAAAGTGTTTAAGAATGCTTGTTCAAATTGAGAAATAAGTATCATTTCAAAGATCAGCTATAGCATGGTTTAGTAGACATGCAGGCATATGAAATCTTTAAAACAGTTTAAATTATCAAAGTTAAATAAAATAAAATAAAACTAAAATTAAATTAAATTAGGCAAAATACCACATCTTCTCAGTAATAAAAATTTTCTGTCATTCGAGGGAAGAAACTGACAAAGAATTTAGTGAAAGTTTCTGGTAGTTTAGGGGTTTGAGAGTGCTTGACCTGGTAATAGCATCTGAGAATTTGACTGTAATCAGTATGACCATGTTGCCACCTATTCGTGAGAATGATCATAAGGTTGACCTGGGAGGTGGCTAAAGGTGTGGAATTTTCAATTAAGACAGGGTCCAGGTGGAATTACCGTGCTGGCAAGTGTGACAAGCTTAGGAGATTGCTTGGATCAGTGCCATGGCATGTAAAACTGCAAGGGCTGGATGTCGATAGAGCATGGGAAGTGGTCAAGGAGAATTTACAGCACGTTATGACTGATTGTATACCTAGGGTCCGAATAGTAAAACAAGTAGGGGTTAAATGGATGAATAACACCATTAAGCTTGAGCTGCAAAAAAAGAAACAACTCTGGAGGGAATTTAAAGAGAAAGGTGAAATGCAGGCACATGAACGATATAAAGTGCATGCCAGAAGGGTAATGAGTGTGGTAAGAAAAGCAAAAAGTGGATTATGAAAGAAAATCAGCCATGCAGGCTAAAGAGAATTCCGAACAGTTTTTTTGATATGTTACAAGTAAAAAAAAAAAAACTGTACATGGCAAAATGATTTTAAGAAATGACGATGGTAAGGAGGTCACTGAATCGGTCGATATAGTGCAGTTACTGAGCAAAGTGCTCACTTTGCGAAAGTATATCATCCAGGTGGTGACAATGAAAAAATGAAGGAACCACGAGTTTATACGGGAATTGTAATGAATGAAGTGAAGGTGAATAGTCTATTACAGAACCTTAATGTGAATACATCTGTGAGATTGGATGCTATACTGGCACTGGTCTTACGTGAAGCGGCTAAAGAATTATCAGTGCCCTTGACCATGTTGTTTAATCTGAGTCTTGTCTCGAAGGTGTGGAAAGAGGGGAAAATAGTTCCACTGCATAAAGGAGGATCCAAGACTACTGTTGCAAATTACTGACTGATCAGCATATCAGGAGTCGTTGTCAAGGTCTTAGAGAAAATAGTAAAGAGGAGAATATAGGAATGGATAGATGAAAATGGAATACTGTATGGGGACAGCATGGTTTTGTGAAGGGTCACGGTCATGCCTCAGTAACTTGCTCACGTTTTATAACACAGTGACGGCTGAACTGGATAGGGGTAATGGGTTTACAGTGATCCTACTGGACCTGGCTAAGGCCTTTGATATGATACCACATGGAATTCTAATCAGTAAACTGCTGCATATGAGGATGGATATAGGGTTGGCGAGATGGAAAGGAGGGTGGTTGATGGAGAGATATCAGAGAGTGGTTTATTCAGGAGTAGAGTTTAAAGGATGGCCTGTGACTTGTGGTGTGCCGCAGGGTTCTGTTCTTGGATCACTGCTGTTTAATTTGTTCATTAACGACATAGGTAAGGATCTAAGAGGAACAGTTCATTTGTTCGCTGATTATGCAAAGTTAGGTAGGGCAATAGTGAATGCAGAAGATGTCGAAATCTTGCAGGAAGACTTGGATAAATTGGAGTTCTGGGCTAAGGAGAATGGATGTCAATTTAATGTGACAAAATGTAAGGTTATGCATTTTGGGGTGAAAAGATTAGCAGCAGTATACCACATTGGTGGAACTGTACTTCATGAGATTGATGAGGCCAGGGACTTGGGAGTGTTGGTGGATAGGGAGATGAAGTTTAGGCAGCACATTGCAAAAGTAGCTAAATCAGCTCATCAACTCACTTGGTTTTTGAAAAATACCTTGACGAGCAGAGACAAGCAAGTTATCGTACCTTCTGTACCCAGCCTTGATAAGACCTCATCTCGACTACTGTGTCTAAATTTGGTCACTGAGGTTTCTTCTTGATGGGGAGGAGGTGGAGAGGATCCAGAGGCAGGTGACCAAGATGATAGCAGGTCTATGGAATGAATCTTATGAGAACAGGTTGAAGATTTGTGGGTTGCAGAAATTAGTTGATAGGTGGAAAAGGGGAGATATGATTGAGACATTCAAATTGCTAAAGGGATTCTATAGGATTAATTCAGAGGATATTTTTGAGATCAGGACTGGTTGTGGGAGAACTAGGGGACACCTATGGAAGCTGGGCAAAAGTGTGGTTAGCAGGGGTGTTAGAGCTGGGTTCTTTACTTTTAGAGTGGTAAATGAGTGGAATAACCTGCAATAGTCTTTTGTGGGTGCTATGACAGTGAATGAGTTCAAGGCAAGGTGTGATAGATACTGTGAGAATGTCGAATAGTTGTATGGACATGATGTTTAGGGCCACCCTTGATGAGTCTAAGGACTCCCTAGAGTCGCCCGTAATAATAATAATAATATAAGAATGATGAGACTTTGTCGCTATGGTCAGTTCTAACAACAAGAGTTTCTGAAAGTTTCTATTTGATTTAATTATTCTGAAAATACATGATGGTGGTATTGGACATTTCTGAAATTTTGATAATGTATTTTGTGTATTGCTATTTCAGTGGATAGATAATTATTATTCTGCCTGACATCTGCTGAAATTTTTTCCTTCGTATTGTATTTATGTGGTCAAGAATAGGAATGTCATAACTGTGATGTTCAATTACATATAGCTGGCTTGGTTGATTGAGTGGTTAGCATACCTGCTTGCCATCAAATCCTGCTGTCGGCATGGATAATTGTGTCTTGTTTGGAGATAAATACAAAACCACTGCACTACTTATCGGAGACCAAAAACAGCTTGCAAAAAAGTTCTATATTTGATCTTTATGGTAGTCGAGTTTGCAGATTACATAAAAAAAAACACTGTCCATCTTTTTTGGGGGAGGGGTGCTGAAGTGGCTTAAAAATGTTTAATCTTTGGTCTCTAGAGTAGAAATTCTGGATTATGTAAATAAATAAATAATAAAAATCCTTCATCTACCCATGGTACTAATGTACCATAGGTTTAGCTTTCTTTGGTGGTAGTCAGAGGTAACATAATGTGACAAAAAGCAAAGGACTATGGATCTTATATATGTATGTTGTACCACATCTGGATTTATAACAGAAACTACAAACCAAATTGTGGCCCATATATGTTATGATGTGTGAGCAGTTTTGAAAATTATTTTATAATCTAAACATTTAAAAATGTATAGAATACTTTTATGGATCTTCTAAATGGATGGAAATTTTAAATCATTAAGTCTCATATTTGTTTTTCCAAGGGAAAGCTAAACAGTTATGTGTAGAAGAACAGTGACCAATGAGTTGTCGGAGGTTGATTTCAAAAGATATATTTAAGGCACATGCTTTGCTGATTTGCAGCTGTCACTGAGGATGAATGTGTGTGTAGGTGGTGTTAATGAAATTTAAGATAATATATTTTTTTTTACATGTAGAGGCAATAAAAAAATGTAACTAGTTTCCAACTGGTGAGTGTTTGTGGTATGCTTTGTTGTTAACTATCATCCTCTCAAGTGACATTCTCTACAACTACAGTACAGCTTAAATATTTGAACAACATTCTGTATGTTTTCTTTCATAAAGGAATGTGCATTTTTTAAGATATGACATTTCACATCAGAGCTACTAACTCTTGGCTTCTCCATGAGGACCTACTTTAGTTCAAGGTTACTACTGTGGGGTCTCCTTGGACTTTTACCTGCAGCCTTTATTGCTCTATGAATTATTAGAATTTATCTCTGAGGACTGTTTATCTACAATCTAATTATGCAAAGAGTGAGATCACCTTCCTTTAAGACTTCCATGTTCATAATCCGAACACTTACTTCCTTTCTCTAACTTCATTGATCAATCTGGAAGAAAAGCAAAATTATTTCTTGTCAGTAATGACCTCACACAAATTGTTCATCTATTAACCAGAATGGTGGATAATTCACATCACTGTAGATGTTGGTTATCTTCTTGACAACTCAGAAAATAACATTATCCATGTTTCCTTTTCTACAGGTTGACCTTGTCCCAGCCAATCTCATCTTCATAACCTATGGCACAAAACGATGTAAACTGGATGAATACTAGAATTTCTATGCCTCTTTTTCATAGCATGATTACTGTTTACACCATGATCCATACACCTATTCTGATTGACTGACTAACTAAAGTAATTCTTTCTGAAATCATGGCCTTGATTCCCTCACTTCACACCAAACGTTCCACTAAGTCATGGCTCTCTAAGCAGCATACAAAAGCAGTCTGAGATACAAATTCAGTACTTAAATGGTTAAGTAAAGACCAACTTTTAACTCAGTCTATAATACAATCTGTAAAAATCATCAACAAATCCAAAGCAGATTTTATTAAAGCCAAATACAAAAAACTTGCCTCTATATTGCCCCTTCGATTGGAATAGGCCTAAGTTCGATTCTCGTCGAGACGGGAGGAATCTTTATCTGGACGATTTTCAATCGAAGGTAAGTTAGCCGATCTCATACGGAGGTAACAGGTTTTTTCTCTGAAAACTCAGGTTTTTCATCCCGCATACAGACAAATCAGCCCTTCAGAACATGCAATTTACAGACATAGAATACCAGTTGTGGTGGGCGGTAGATGCCGTTGATGGAGACGATTCATAGTAGAGGTTCGGTGTAGTGGTTAAGACAGTTGTAGGTGTCCTTCTGTGATGAGTCTTCGGACTCCTTGGAGGTGTCAGGAATAATAATAATAAAGTGGCCTTCTGGTTACTGGGTACAAATTCTGTTTTTGTATGTGCCCATCTCTCTCTCTCACATCAACACAGGACCAAGGTAACATCGCTATGATGAAGCATAACAATGAAGTTGGCATCAGTCTTCTCCTCCAACTTTTGTATAGGCAACCAAGGAAAAGCACTTTTTAAGACACCGGTGTGTGATGATGGTAAAAAGAGTTATTCTAAAATCAGTAATCTCATATTTCACATACATTTTTCTAAACTGGCAATATCTTTGCAACAACTAACGAGATATGCTATGCATATTTTTTGAATAAAATGCATAAAGCTTTAACTTTTAATAAAATCTGAATTATTTTTATTTCCTTTCAAATAACAGACACAACAATAATAAATAATTAGAAAAACATGCTCAACATCTACATCAAAGATACAATTGTTGAAGAGAAGACAGGCATTATTATAAGGAATACTTTCTATTTATTTCTTTAGTTAGACCTGTAAGTGTGAGAGAAGAGCTTGAGAGAGCAAAGAAGGAATGGGAGAATCAGGAAAAGATGGGAATTTGAAGAAAGGAATAGAGAGAAAGAGAGAGTGGAAACAGACAGGGTCAGGGATGCTGGTGAGAGAAGAATGAATGAATGAGACTGTTGTGGAGTGTCAGGTATGGAGATCTGATGAATCGAAGTGTGCAGAACAGAGTGTCATAGAAGTGCCTGCTAGGAGGAACAAAAGAGAATGTGGTAATGGCAATGAATTGAGGTAAAAATGTAGAGGAGATGACATTACCACATTTTCTTATTCTCTTTTGTTCCTCCCAGCAGCTATTTCTATGACACTCTGTCCTGCACATTTCGATTCACCAGATATCCATACATGATACACCAAAAGATAAATGCCCTGAGAGGTAGCATGAATCATGTAGCAAGAGATTTGACACTGATGTTATGGATAGCACACCGGAAATGTGTCACAGGAATGATAGTGAGTGTATGCTGCTTCAGTATGAAAATGCAGAGTGGTAAAGAAGACCCATGATGATGAATGTGATGATAGTGAGAATGTAAGAAGAGAAGTCTGGAATATGTGGATGTGTAGAATATGTTGGAGGGTAGAAGAGAGCTCTATGCAAGAGATGGAGCACATTTGATCACAGAAGGATGCAGGCATCTGGAGAGATTGCTGTTTTCTAGGAAAGTGAGTTAGGTGAGGAAAGCTAGAATTGCAAGAGTGGAACATAGCAGAAAAAGCCTCATGCGAAGACGGTGACTTGAGAAATGAGAGGGTGTAAACCATATGCAGAACCAGGCAGAGTATGTAGGGAGTAATAAGAGCTATATGAATACTGGCAATGCACTGGTTTTTCTATATACAAATGTCAGGTACATTAGGATAAAGGTAATGACTTTGCAACATTCATTCACTCATTCTCTCCAAACACTTGTTCTAACAGGGATAGAAATCAAAGGAATAGAATATTTTGGTAGGATAGGGAAGGTAAATGCAGTATTGCATTTCCACTCTGATTCTCTACCCTTTTGGGATAGAGAATCAGAGTGGAAATGACATTTAATGGCTTTGAGAGTATCAGATAGATGTTTATAAGATAAGATATTTAGTCAGATGTTGTTATAAACCAGGAAATATAGATGGTGACTAGCAGAAAATGTTTAGGAAAATTAGCTTGACAAGTGCAAAGCGAGCAATCATGGGAGACTTCAACCATATAGGGCAACACAAACCAGATAGAGAAAGTAGTACTAAGGAAACCGAATTATTGGACTTGAGTATTAAAATTGCAGTAAAAAAATAAAATCAGAAAATGAACAATCAGGAAATAAGCTGTAATTAATTTTAAAACCCTATGAAACTGTAAAAATTCTGTGGATCCACCAAATAAAAATGGCCACCATAATTAAATAAAATGCCAGGAAAAATCTTTAAAAAATATTTTTTTTCCTTCTATTTGAAGGAATAAGGTAACCAAATAACTTTAATTTTTAATTTAATGAATTCATATGGAATGGTCCCTGGGTGGATTCTGAAAGATTTATTCAGTTTGTTAGGTCCATGGCGAGATATTATTATTATTATGGGCTACTCTATGAAGTCCTTAGACTTATCGAGGGAGGCCTAAACATCATGCCAAGCACTATCCCGCATTCACAAAGTAGCTATCATACTTTGCTTTGAACTCATTCATAGTCATGGCACAGACAACAGACTCAGGCAACCCATTCCACTCATTCACCACTCTCATGCAAAAAATCCAGTCCTCACATCCCTGCTATACAAACACTACACTCTTGCTCAGTTTCCAAGGATGAGTCCTAGTTCTTCCACCATCAGTCCTACTCTGACAAATTTCCTCTGTATTAATCTTGTAAAAACCCTTTAGTAATTTGTATATTTCAATCATATCACCACTTTTCCACCAGTCAACCAATTTCTGTAACCTACAAATCTTCAACCTGTTCTCATAAAGTTCACTTCATTGACCTGCTACATCCTGGTCATTCACTTCTGGATCCTCTCCACCTCTTCCTCATCACCAAGAAACCCAGGTGACCAGATCTGCGTACATTAGTCAAGATGGGATCTTATCAAGGATCTATAAAGAGGTATAATAACCTGTTTGTCTCAGCTCATCAGAATATTCTTCAGTAACCAAATAATCCGATAAGCTGCTTTAGCCACTTTTGCAGCATGCCCTCTAAACTTTAATTCCCTATCCACTAACATCCTGAAATCTCAGGCTTTATCAATTTTCTGGAGTACAGTTCTATCAATGTGGTACACAGCTGGTAATCTTTTCACCCCAAAATGCATAACCTTACACTTAACCACAATAAACTGGCATCTCCTTCTCCCAGATTGCCAGTCTATCTAAATCATCCTGCAAAATTTTAATATCATCTGTGTTAACTATTGCTGTACCCAATTTTGCATCAAGACAACTGAACAGTAACTCTCAGATCCTTTCCTATACTGTTAATGAACAAACAGTAGTGGCCCAAAACAGAGTCCTGAGGCATGCCATTAGTCACAAGCCTTCTAATCAACTCTACTCCTGAATAACCTACACTCATATCTCTTCATCAACCACACTCTTATCCATTCCCATGTGCTGCAATTTAACGATTAGAATTCCATGCAGTATCTTGACCCCAAAGTCAAAGAGTTAATTCAGCCTTCCACTTGCTGTACCACAATCCAACGATGTTATGTGTGGATTAGTTTCATGCCAAAGGCTACTTGATGCATTTGATATACTGCTTGTATGTGTGGACATGGTTTTTTAGATGGACAATGAATATGATTATCAAAAGAGACTGTCAAAGATAGACTGCTGCTGAAGGTAGAGTAATGAGTGCAGAGAATAAGAGCAAGTAAGAAGTAATATGGAAGAGCAGAAGAACAAGGAGGAAGGGGATTGAAGTGGTGCTTATGCATAGAGAAGTATATAGCATGAAAGCAGAGAATAAGAAAGTGCAAGACCGAGAAATGAGAGGAGTCAGGGTGGACAGGGAAATATATTATGAGAAAGGTTGATGAACAAAGAGGAAATGCAAGTGTGAATACACAAGAAAGAAATGGGATTGCCTGGGATGGGTGATGAGAGAGAAAAATGGTTTGAGGAAGGCATAGAAAGGTCATATCTAATAAGTGACATCAGTGAAAATTGCTATATATCCAGAAATGAACTGTTATGTTTGTATATGAATGTTATAAGTATTGGAAACAAAGGGAATGAAATTGTTGCATTGATTGAGTTCATTCACCCAAAAATTATGGGAATAAGTGAGAAGAATGACTAATTGGATGAGGATGACATCCTAACAGGAACAGAGATGGAAGGGTATGGTATCTTAAGATCGCTTAAGGGTCAAAGTCAAATAACTGGGAACAGACCTCCACATCATCTTTCAGGAATACAGAGAATGAACTGGAACTTCTTATCTAATGTCCAATCCTCAGCTTCATATGGTGTGCTCTGTTAGTAGGTATCTACTGGGTACTGAATGAAAGGGGATGGGCTGGCAATTTGGGACTAACCAATCAAATTGTACTCTATATTGGCTCTTAAACCACAAATGCATAATGCTATAGCACAATGAGATTTCATGCCAGCTGGGCATCGCCAGGTTAAACAAGGTCCCCACTGTTTTCGTCATGGAACCAGGGAAAACCGTGAAAAGTCAGCTAATAGGTTAAGAAGCAATGTAAATCAGCTATTGAGTTTGGAACAAGCTCTAAATCAATATCTAAAAAAAGAAGAATAAGCCCAACATCAGAAGAACTGAAGTTAGGAACCATCAATATAAGGAATATTAATGGAAAGGAAATCGAATTTGCAGAAATGGAAAAGTACAATGTGGGCATAATTGGCATTACTGAGACAAAAAGACAAAAAAGGTGAGATCTTACTAAATAATAAGTACAGGATGTTATTTTCAAGTAATAATAATCAAGGAAAGAAAGGAGTAGTAATAGCATTCAACACCAAACATGAAGATAAACTTCTTGTTTGGAAGGCAGTTTCAAGTAGAGTTATGTGGGCAAACTTCAAAATGGGGAAATGGACAATGAAGCTTATTTGTGGTTATGAATCCACAGAAGATTCTTCTAAGGAAGAAGCGGAGGAATTTTTTGAGTCATTAGAACAGGCAGCTGACATAAAGAAAATGGAAAAAAGTATTGAACAGCAGAGTAGAAATGAATCCCACCAGGCATACAGAAACATTTTGGGAAAATTTGGAGAAAAGGGAAAACTAATAATAATTGCAAGTATTTACTGGATTTCTGCTCAGGACATGAACTAGTCATTACTAACACCATGTTTCAACATAAAGATATGCACAAGTTCATATGGAGAGAAGACAAGAAATAAGAAAAGCCTAATTGACTATGTCATTGTTGACAGTGATATCGACATGCTAGTTCAGGATATAAGAATGTACAGAGGATTCGAAATTGGATGCAACCATCACTTAGTACTAAGCAGGATAAAAATGGATATCACATTGAAAACAACAGAATGTAAGAAAGTTTTAAAAAGAATTAAAGTTGAGCAGCTTTTACAAGTAAATTGTAGACTCAACTATACAAACATTACTGAAGAAAAAAATAAATCAAATTGAAAAGAAGAAGACTGAGACTCCTCACCCTGGAGTCTCAGTGGCAAACTCTGAAATAGACATTGATCATCTAGGGAGGTATGTCGTGCAAGGATAGAAAAATAAGAACACCACAGTGAACACAAGAAGTTAAAGAAGCAATCTTGGTAAAGAAGAAAGCATACCAAAAGTTCCTAGCATATAAGCTGGCAGATGAGTTAAAAGAATACAGAGAAAAAGTAGCTAAACAAAAGTCATGGGAAGACTTTGGTAAGAATATAGAAAATAAATATTAGGAAGGCAGCAATATGTTCTGGAGGCTATTGAAAAAGCTTAAAAAGGAGGAAAGAGTACTATAAAACGGATCAAAGATGATAAAAGTGACATGAAAACTAAAGATATGGATATTCTAGATGTCTGGAGTAATTACTTTGAAAGACTGTTAAAGGAGCCAAGCAGTGACAGAACCATACTAGAAAAATTTGAAGAGGAATGTAACGAAGAGTACATATGAATACTCGAGGTAGAAAAAGCTGTAATGTAAACAAAAATCTGAAACATGGAAAAACAACAGGAGAGATGATATTTGAGCAGAAATGCTTACATATGGAGGTATAAAAGTTTTGCAGTGGCTACACTGCATAATTCAAAGAGTCTGGTCAGAAGGCGTAATTTCCGATGATTAGAGTAGAGTTCTCATAGTATCCACTATAAAAAAAAGGGAATAAAACTGAATGTGAGAATTACAGAGGAATTTCTCTACAAGGTGTTCCAGATAAGATTTATGCAAGAATACTTGAAAAGAGGTTGAGAAAGATTATGGAAGAGAAACATGGAAAAGACAAGATGAGTTCAGTCCAAACAGAGGTTGTCAAGATCAGATTTTCATTTTAAGACAAACAGTTGAGAAATCGTGGGAATATAACAAGATCTGCACTTAAGTTTTGCAGATCTAGAAAAGGCATATGACAAGGTGCCCAGAGAATTTTTTTTCAAAACACTACAATCATATTGGGTAAATGGAACAGTATACAGAGCAACGCATAGTTTATAATTAAGATGTCAGTCAGCAGTTAGAACTGAAGGAAATACAAGGTTTGGTAAAATTAGGGGTAAGACAAGGATGCACATTATCTCCACTCTTATTCATCATTTATATGGATCACATTATGAAAGACGATGGCATCAAGCCCAATATTAGAATTGAAGATGTCAAAATTAGCTCTTTGCATTATGAAGATGATGTCATACTCCTAAACACATCAAGTGCAAGTCTCCAGGATTCAATAACTAAACTGAATAACAGCTGCAACAAATTTAGCATGAAAATCGGCAAAAAAAAGACCAAAATTATGAAAATAGGCAGAGCATAGAAAACTTCAGCTGTATTGTGAATAGAGATGATCCTATATAACAAGTAAAATATTTCAGCTATTTAGGAACAATTTTTTGAGCCTGGTATAATGATATTTTAATGAAAATGGCAAGTTATATCTGGAAATAGCTAACAGAATAAGCATAGCTGGTATAGGTATAGTGGGTAGCCAGCTGAATAAATTATGGAATAAGAGAAAAAAAGAGCCAAAACACCAAACTAGCAGTATACAAGACAGTGGTCAAACGAGTTTTAAGTTATGGATCTGAGAGTTGGGTTTGAAATAAAACACTTGATCAAAGACTAAAGACTACAGATAACAGTTGTCAGAAAAATTAGTAGAGTAAACAGATGGCATTAATGGCAGAATCATATTAAAAATAAAGATATTGGGAGAGAACTTGACATTGCTATATTTAAGAGCATGTGAGCAGAGCTTATCTTCTAATCTAAGGTGGTAAGAAGACTAAAACAGAATGGGAAAGGTAAGCAAAATGGTTAGCAAAAATATTATAGAATATTGTTTGCACTAAATGCTTATATTCCGATAGTGAATTTGTTAAGAAGAATATAGCTGAAGTTTCATGGCAAGGTGGGAAGGAAAAAAAAACCACAGGAAAACCAAGATCTAGGTATATATAGGAGGACTGATTCTATCAGAAGTACCACAGAAGACTGAATTATTACATATGACAATATTAGAGTGCTGGGAAGTAATAGATTAATTTGGAGGAATGTGAACTTAAATGCATAGTACTGTCATAATATCAGGAAACTGATGATGATATATGAGTTGTATGTCAACAATTAGTACTGAAGTTAGAAGTACAGAATGATGATATGATGTCAAATCTAGCATGAAACAAGGATGCACATTATTTCCACTGTTATTTATCATTACAGATGGTCAAAACATGGCTTGCAAGCCACTTGCGGCTTTTTGACATATAATGTGTGGCTTGTAGAAATATGTTGGCTGAGCTCCTTATTTGCATCAAAATTAATATAACAGGTAAATAAAAAAAAATTCAAACATTGTAATTATTTACCAGGTATAAACTGAGATTCCACCGGATTAAAACATAAGTTTAATGATCATGGTATGTAAATATATTTAAGAATTTAAATGGCAATTTTAATGCAAGGCTTGAATCAGGGATTTAAGAAATTTCATATCAGCAAGGATTACAGAGGAATTGTGCTGGAGAATCAATAATTGTTGACAATTTTTAGTGCTTGTAATCGCTGATGGCTGTGTTGCAGGCAGTGAAATTAGCAGTGTTAGTGTGACACTTGGTGCTATAGATTTTGGTTGTGTTGTGCATGTTGAAGCTTATTGTTTCATTTCACTTTAATTTTTTAGAAGTGTCTGTGAAAATCTTGTCAAGGAAGATGGTGTGATCAAATTGTATGAAGATGAAAACAGAAATTTTAACCAAGAGTGGGAGGAAGACTTTGCATTCACTGTTAAAGGAGGTAAACCTTTGCATCTTATCTGAGTGACTCAGTCATTTCAAAGCCAGTAACTTGAAATGCCACTATGAAACAAATCACAAAAACTTTTCATCTTAATATCTAAATCAGAATTATGTGAAAATCAAGTTGCCTGTGTTAAAATCATCAATAAATAGCCAGCAGACACTGTTGATGATGTTCAGTAAGTAAGGAAGCTGATAAAACAACTGAAGCCAGTTTTGTTATATCATGGAATATTGCTCATGCTAAACACCTATATCCTGATGGTGAATTTGTTAAGAAGAATATAGCTGAAGTTGGTGCAGTGTTAGATCCAAATATCACAAACACCAGTTTCATGCCACACTACAGAGAGGCGTATCTCTTAGATCAGTGCTGATGGTGCAGGCAAAATGGAAAATGATTTAAAGAATTCTCTTGCATTCAACTTAGCTCTTGATGAATCTACAGACAAGCAAGACAACCCACAACTGGAAGTATTTGTTTGTAGTGTCCTCTGATGTAACTGTGAAAGAAGAGATGTTGGACTTGGTGGCACTAAAAGAAACAACTCGTGGTGTTGATATTAAAAATGTGCTTGACAGCCTTAACAAATGCTGATATTCCACTGAATAAACTCATCTGTGTTGTAACTGAGCAAGCAACTTGAATCATGGGATAAATACAGGATTAACTGCACTTATGAAAAGTGATCCAAGCTTTCCAGAGTTCTCACTGTTCATTGCATTATTCATTACAAACACATGGTAGTCAGATACCAGGAGTATGAAGATGTTATGAAATCTGTTCTTGAAATTGTCAATTTCGTATGCTTAAATCTGAAGACCCACCAACAGTTCAAAAATTTATCGAAGAAATGGAGCTTGAAGGTAAGCCCAGTTATGTTTCTTTCTACTGCATTGCCAGGTGGCTGTCAACCAGCAATGTTAAGTAAGTTTGTGGATCTGCTGGAGCCTATTATTACTTTTCTTGAATAAAACAAAATATTCAATCCTCAACTGGAAAATGATGAATGGATGCAAGATCTGAAGTTCCTTGCTGATATAATGAGTGATCTTATCCTTCCAGGGGAAGGATAAGATCATTTCCGATCTTAATCAGACAATTTTAAGCTTTCAGAAAAAAATAAGAGTTTTTCAAAGAGACATACTGGCAAGAAACATCAGTTACTTTCCCAATCTCAAAAGGAGAGTAAATACATTTCCTGATATTATTATTATTTTGGTAACCTCCATGGAGTCAATACTGATAGTTGGAGACCCATTCAACAAGCAACAATGTCTATCATAATAAGCTTTGAAGTTATTTACACTTCCCACATTCATAATGCACTCTAGCAATGCATTCCATTCATCAACAACTCTCCATGTAAAAAAGCTACTCCTCACACCCTTCTTCACCACATTTTTATACTTCCAGGGTGGCCTCTCATTCTTCCCCATCTTAATATCCACTCTTTTTATAATTCCCTCTGAATTAATCTAATAGAATCCTTTAAGTAACTTGAAGGTCTCTATCAATCTCCTCTTTTCTTCTTATCCACCAATCCCTGTAATTCATATTGAAATAAAAGACCATAAACTGGACGATAAATTACAAGGACTACTTGATAATTTACTAGAAAGGTTTGAGGACTTGAAGAAGCTGAAGCCATGCTTTGCATTTTCTTCTAAATCCATTCATAGTTGAATTGGACAACCATCAATGATGGTTGTCTAATTCTCGAATGTTTGGTTACAGAAGCATCTGCTGTGGAAATGGAACTAATAAAATTACAGGAGGACCTGGGTCTAAAGATTATCCATAAATCCCAGCCTACAATTGAATTCTGGAAGCAAGTTCAAGAAATAAAATTTTCTGAACTGAAGAAAACTAGTATGCAACTTCATTTCAATTTTCAGTACAACATACTGCTGTGAATCACTTACTCTATAATGAAGTTTGTGAAGATTGTGCAGTCCTTACAATCAAAACCTGATGGAGCTAATTTGTACGAAGGAGTGATGACAAGAGGCCATCCCTGGAAGTTACGAAAGGAAACTGTGAGCAAGAGGGTGAGGAGTGGTTTCTTTGCATGGAGGGTGGTTGAACCATGGAATGCATTGCTTGATGGAGTGGTGAGAGCGAGAACGGTCAATGAGTTCAAGGAGTGGTATGATAGACTTTGTGTTTCTTAGGGGGGAGAGGGGAACCTCCCTTCGATGAGTCTTGATAGACTTTGTGTTTCTTAGGAAGAACCTCCCATGATAAGTCTCTTGACTCCATAGAGGCCTGAATAATAATAATAATAATAATATCAGCTAGATTTCCAGCAACTCACAGCCAAGATGGAGACTCACACGACGTCTACTAGAAGTAAATAGCCTGATAATTGTGGCAATGTTTTGTGTCATAAAAATATTATGAGAAGTTTATCATTTTTTTAAGGTGGTATCTGATTAAAATATCTCTAATTTTACTGCTCATCATAATCATCAAATTCCTGCCATGTACCCTCAAGGGGGTGTACAGGATATGATACTACAACATAAAATATTTATATCATTACTAACTTCCTATCTACAATTTTCCTCCAAATCAGCCTGTTACCTGTCAAGACTCAAACATTATCAGATGTTATATTTCTATATTATAAGGCATTTTGTACCATATCAATCCACCTATACCATCGTTTTCCTCTGGGTCTTTTTCCTGCCAACTTGGCACAGAACACTTGTTTTGCTAATCTTTCCTCTCCCATTCTGTTTAAGTGACTATACCACCCTGAGATTAGCTCTGCTAATGCACTCCTGGATGCTGACAATGTCAAGTTCTTTCCTAATATCCTTGTTTTTAATATGATACTACCACTGTTGCCATCTGTTAATGCCCCTAATCCTTCTCAGGACTCTCATATCTATGAAATTTGGCTATGAAATAATGTTGGATTCCATATCCACTTAATTTGAATAATTTTGCATTGCCGAAGTGAAGCCTTTTGGCTCTCTTTTTCAGTAATTTTTGATGCCTTTTGTAATGTGACACCTCTTTTAGCAACTCGTAACTTAAAGTATAAGTTATGTATCATTTCATCCTGAGTATTCTTGGTCTAGCTCCCACTGACGAGACCTCAAAAAGGTCGAAACTGGTCTGGGTAGTGACCTCCTCCATAACGTATAACATCATACATCTTTTAGGACATAGATGGCAAACCTATGGCACGCATGCCAGAGGTGGCACGTCCGAGAATTTTGCTGGCACGTCAACGATTTACAGGTGATATCCTTTTATATGCTTATAAATTATTCAACTTATTGCAATACGTACAAGTTAAATTTTGTTTTACAGGAGAGAGCAGCTAAGAAGATGTGGATATGATTGGTGCGGTATTAACAAAAGATCATGCAACCCAAAGACAAAGACAATCGACAAGTGTTGAGTTGAAATGCTGATTCTCTTCAACTGAATTCCATAACACCTGAAACTGTAATAATAACAGTTGCTATATATTTCTTAGTTTTAACACATTCACGACAGGGTGTCATTTATTGTTCCGATGGAACTTCTCATGTGCTATATTGATGTGAAATGTAATTAGAATTGTAAGTAATTAGAAATGTAATTAGTATGCAAACTCACACATGCATTATATGTACAGTGATCATATTTTTTTGGAGAAAATAAAGAACAAATCAGAAATTGTTTCATATACAAAGTTACACACAAAGTTTCAACCTTTGGTTGCATTTTATTCCTGCTTGTTTGCGTTTGAGCTGGAAGGCAAACTTACACAAGCATTATATGTACAGTGACCATATTTTTTTTGGAGAAACTAAAGAACAAATCAGAAATTGTTTCATAATAAATAAATAAATAATAAAAAAAATAAACCGATTGCGTTTATTCGTTTCACTAAAACTAATAAACCTTTATAATGTTTATTCTAAAATATAAGCATATACATAGCATTTTAAACAATGATATTATTAGTTAAAAAAATTTAATTTTGATACTTTTCATAAGAACGAACTTTTTTTTAATAAATCAGGTTTGTGTTTTAAAAATTCATAAAACTGCATACAATTCATGTCAAAGTTGCATTTGGTATAAATGAAAGCTTTCAATGTTTTGATTTTTAATTGGGTTTTCTCACAGGTCCACATATTGTTCACTAATGAAAATACTCGTTCGGTGGGGGCGTTAGATCCAAGGAGACATAAGCAAAATTCAACGATTTTTAAAATGTTTTTAAAAGATACATGTTTATCTGTGAAATATTTAAAAATTTCAACCCATCTATGTCGGCAGGACTCGTCATTTTGTCGCCATTTTTCAATCTTTTCACTGGTGACATGACTTTTAATACATGAAACTTCTTCAAATAGTTCGCTGTCATTTATGTTTAAGTTTCAGTGACTGGAAATGAACAAAAACACTTTCCTCAATCTTCGCAGAGGGATTTCTCGTAGTAGGACCCATTCAAATACCTCCATTTCCACGAAACAGCTGTCCCAGTTATTTAAATCAATGCAGGTTTGGTAAAATTTATGAATTGCATCTTTAAATATGTAGGCATCAATATTCAATTTTTTAATTTCAATTCACAAAAGGACAAAATGGCCATTTTAGGAAAAAAAAAAATTCTGAAGGACAGAGCAGGAATAAAGGACGTATGGTCACCGTAATTATATGGCATGTTTTAATTCGTGGTAGAATTTTATTTGAAGTTGGCCTTTGTGATCTGTCATAATGATCGAGAATTTTAAATGCAATAAAACAAACACTTATTTCATGTGATAGAAAAATTGGAGAATAGTTTTTAGTTAGATACTGTGTTTCAGTGCAACATATGGTTTTGCTCGAGTCTATACAGCATAGTTTCTGTGGGAGGGGACAATAATAGTGCAATTACAGACAGTAGGAATAAAAACAGTGCTAACTAATTCATTAGTTAGCACTGTTTGTTGAGAAAATATATTTCTCAACAAATAACACTATTTGTTAAGAAATATATTACACAGACTGCAAAAGCCCCCCCCCCCCCATACCTTATTCAGGGATACAATAAAACTACTTGTTTTTCTTGCATCTGCAGTATAGTGGCTGTCAGGAAGGGAGTGTTGTTACTGCAGGGAGCAAGTTACTATGAACGTGAACGTGTTTAAACATTTTTCGGGTGCAAGGTATATGCAAATCTTTTTGATGTCTTTTTTCGTAAAGTAAAATCAGGGGTACGAGTTATACGCGAAGGTAAGTTATATTCAAGTAAATACGGTAAGCATTTCACCGACAAGTTGACATCCTTCTGCTGCTTCCCCTGCTCAGCTGACTTGTATGGTGAGTTAAAATTCATAAATATTTTTCTCACTACCGCTTTTTTTTTTTTTTTTTCAAACCATCATTAAAATCAATTTAATAATACAATAATCAATTTTACACTGAATAATATTATAAATTAATAAATTATAAATTAATAAATTTATAAATAAATAAATATTATAAATAAAATAAAATATTATTTATAAAATATTATATAATATTATAAATTAATTAATTTTTTCCTTAATAAAAACTGCCCGGCATGTCAGCAACTTGATTTGTAAATTTTTGGCAAGTGCCGGTACATCAGCAACTCGATTTGTAAACTTTTGGCGTGCGCACATAAAAAGGTTCGCCACCACTTTACTATGAGTTGCCCTCATGAAAGGTTGCCGTATGCTTGTATCCGTGAAATAATGTCGGATTCAATATCCACTTAATTTGAATAATTTTGCATTGCTGAAGTGAAGCCCTTTGGGTCTCTTTTTCAGTAATTTTTGAGCCTCCAGAATATTTTCCTACCCTACTGATATTTGATTTCCTGATATTGTAGGTAACAATGAGATGATATTTTTCCCTAATTTTTGCCACATGTTCAGAGATGCCTTTAATATATGGTATAGGAGTCCTGTGGGCTTCTTCTTGACTGGGTTGCTTTACAGGATAGTGGTTGATTATTTTTTGGATTATAATTAGATTATATCCATTTAATAAAGCTGTTTCTTTGTCAATTTCCAATTCTTGTTTCAGAGCTTCTTAAGAAGAACAAATCTTTTGTGCTCTGAATATTAGGGATTTTCATCATCATCATCATGATTAATTTCCTGATATGTACCATTAAGTGGTATTCAAGGGTACTATGAAGGCACCACGTGATTTAAGCTTACATTATTATTTAAGCAGAGTGTGAAAGAAATGGTAGTAGTGGCAGGAACAAATGACTTAAATGGAGATAAAATGGCTATGAGAGAGGACTTGAAGAAATTACTAGAGGTAGCAAAAGAAAAGAGTGAGGAGTTTGGATAGCAAGTCTGTTGCCATGGTATGACAGAGAAGAGATGAGGAAAAAGGGCCATAATTGCAAATGACTCTATGCGCAGGTTATGCAGGAGGAGTGGGGTGGAGTTTGTGGATGTGTGGAGTGAGTTTGATGGGCGAAAGGATTTATATAAGACGGATGGTTTGCATTTGAAGGAATTCGGTGTGCAGAGACTTGAAAAATTGTTGTTGAATGAAGTGGATGTGCAGAATCGGGGAAACTAGAGTTATTAAGGTGGGGGGGAAGTAGATATGCAGACTTTAGGAAGGCAGCTGAGTGTACGAATGTGTATAATATGCCCGAGCAAGTACGAAGGACAATAAATCAGAATGGGACAGTTAATATAAGGCATCAATATAGGGGTGTGACTAACAGGCTTCTGCATTTCATGTATACTAGTGGCAGGAGTATTAGGAACAAGAAGGAAGAATTTTTGGCCTTGGTTGGCTCTAACAGGCCACAGGTTATTGACATTAGTGAAACATGGCTGACAGATGATGATATCACTAGTGGGATTGAATGTGAGGGGTATAGTGTGTTCAGGGGAGAATAAAATGGGGGGGGTTAATGATGATAGCTGATGAACTGCAGCCAAGAAGAATAGAAGTTGAACTGCAGGACAGAGAAAAGAGCACATTTGAGGCTATATGATGTGAGATTGAGGCTAGCAGAACAAAATATACAATTGGGTGCTGCTGCTGTAGATCAGGTGATGGAATAGATGGTGGAGATAGTATGCATAAGCAAATAGAAGCAATGAGTGGAAGGAGGGTAATTATTATGGGTGATTTCAACTATGGTAACAATGATTGGTAGGAGGAGAGGACACATGGGAGGAAGGAATTGGATTTTATGCAGTTATTAAGGGATAACTATCTGTGACAGCATGTAATGGAAAACACTAGGGATCAGAGAGTGCTTCACCTAGTAATTACATCTGAGAATTTGGCTGTAACGAATATGACCACATTGCCATCAATTGGTGAGAAAGATCATAGGGTCTTGACTTGGGAGGTAGCTAAATGTGTGGAATTTTCAATTAAGATAGGATACATGTGGAATGACCAGGCTGGTAAGTATGACAAGCTTAGGAGTTTGCTTGGTTCAGTGCCATGGCATGTAAAACTGCAAGGGCTGGATGTTGATAGTGCATGGGAGGCAGTTAAGAAGTGTTTGCAGGAGGCAATGGCTGACTGTATACCTATAGGAGTTAAATGGATGAATAACACCACTAAGTTGAGCTGCAAAAAAAGAAACAACTATGGAGGGAATTTAAGGAGAAAGATGGCTGGCAGGCACATGAATGGTATAAAGTGCAGGCCAAAGGGTAACGAGTGTGGTAAGAAAAGCAAAAACGGATTATGAAAGAAAATTAGCCATGCAGGCTAAAGAGAATACCAAACAGTTTTTTCGATACGTTGCAAGTAAAAGAAAAAATGTATACGGCAGAATGATTTTAAAGAATGCCGATGGTAAGGAGGTAATCGAATCAATTGATATAGTGGAATTATAGCTTACTGAGTGAGCACTTTGCCAGAGTATATCATCCAGGTGGTGATATTGCAGGAATGAAGGAACCAACAGCTTATACGGGATTTGTGGTGAATGAAGTGGAGGTGAATAGTCTTTTACGAAACCTCAATGTCAATACAATACATCCGTGGGATTGGACGGTATACCAGCTTGTGTCGTATGTGAAGCAGCTAAAGAATTGTCAGTGCCCTTGACCATTTTGTTTAATTTGAGTCTCGGGTCAGGGTTAGTCCCAAGGGGATGGAAAGAGGGGAAAATAGTTCCACTGCATAAAGGAGGTTCCAAGGACTGTTGTTGCAAATTACTGACTGATCAGCATATCAGGAGTCGTTGTCAAGGTCTTGGAGAAAATAGTAAAGAGGAGAATATAGGAATGGATAGATGAAAATGGAATACTGTATGGGGGAGACAGCATGGTTTTGTGAAGGGTCATGGTCATGCCTCAGTAACTTGCTCACGTTTTATAACACAGTGACGGCTGAACTGGATAAGGGTAATGGGTTTACAGTGATCTTACCGACCTTGCTAAGGCCTTTGATAGGATACCACATGGAATTCTAATCAGTAAACTGCTGCATATGAGGATGGATATAGGGTTGGCGAGATGGAGAGATATCAGAGAGTGGTTTATTCAGGAGTAGAGTCCAAAAGACGGCCTGTGACTAGTGGTGTGCCGCAGGGTTCTGTTCTTGGACCACCACTGTTTAATTTGTTCATTAACGATATAAGACAGGATATGATAGGAACTGTTCATTTGTTTGCTGATGATGCAAAGTTGGGTAGAGCAATAGGGAATGAACAGGATGTCAAAATTTTGCAGGATGATTTGAATAGTTTGGGGGGGGGGGGAAGAGAATGGATGTCAATTTAATGTGGCAAAATGTAATATTATGCATTTTGGGGTGAAAAGATTAGCAGCAGTATACCACATTGGTGGAACTGTACTCCAGGAGACTGACGAGGCCAGAGATTTGGGAGTGTTGGTGGATAGGGAGTTGAAGTTTAGGGGGCACATTGCAAAAGTGGCTAAATCAGCTCATCAACTCACTTGGTTTTTGAAAAATACCTTGACGAGCAGAGACAAAAAGGTTATTATTCCTCTGTATCGAGCCTTGATAAGACCCCATCTAGAATACTGTGCCCAAATTTGGGCTCCAGGGTTTCTTCTTGATGGGGAGGAGGTGGAGAGGATCCAGAGATGAGTGACCAAGATGATAGCAGATCTATGGAATGAACCTTATGAGAACAGATTGAAGATTTGTGGGTTGCAGAAATTGGTTGATAGGCAGAAGACAGGTGATATGATTGAGACATTCAAATTACTGAAGGGTTTCTATAAGATTAATTCAGAAGATATTTTTGAGAATAGGACTGGTGATGGGAGGACTATGGGACATCCATGGAAGCTGGGCAAGAGTGTGGTTAGCAAGGGTGTTAGAGCTAGGTTTTTTACTTGGAGAGTGGTGAATGAGAATAAGATGCCATGAGTATATGGACTCCTTGGAGTTGCCCATACTACTACTACTAATAATAATTATTAATCTCCTATCCACAGTTTTCCTCCAGACTAGTCTATTACTTCTCAGCACTCCAGTATTGTTATATCTATTATTTTGCACTTCTGACTGATTCAATCCGTCAAATCCTTGGTCTTCCTCTGGGTCTATTTACTGCCATCATGGCATCAAACACCTGTTTTGCTAACCTTTCCTCACCCATTCTATTTAAGTGGCCATCCCACCTTAGATTAGCACTGCTTACATCTTCTTGAATACTAACAATGTCAAGTTCCTTTCTAATATTTTCATTTTTAATATTATTCTGCCATTGATGCCATCTGTTCACTCCCCTAATTTTTCTCAGAACCCTCATATCCCTTGTCTCTAACCTTTGCATGCTATATTTCTAACCTAATGCATAAGTTAAAACTGTTTGGAACACTGTCTTGTATACTGCTAATTTGGTGTTTTGGCTAATTTCTCTCTTATTTCATATTAATCTATTTCATTTGCTACTGACAATACCAACTTTGCTTATTCTAGATTTAACCTGCTATCTTAGTTAAAAACTAAATAGCCGAAATATTTTACTTGTACTATAGGATCTCCATTTTGAATGCAGCTGGAGTTTTCTTTGTTCCAGCCTATTTTCGTAGTTTTGGTCTTTTTATTGCTGACTTTTATGCCAAATTTGTTACAGATGTCATTCAATTTAGTTAGTATATCCTGGAGACTTGTATTAGAAGTGTTTAGGAGTACAACATCATCTGCATAAAGCAAAGAGTTAAGTTTGACATCTTCCAATTCTAATATATAGCCTAATGCCACTTTCTTTCAAAATGTGATCCATATAGATGATGAATAAGAGTGGAGATAATGTGCATCTTTGTCTTAACCCTGAGACTACATCAAACCATCCTCCTGTATTTCCTTCAATTCTCACTGCTGACAACTTAGACTATGGATTGCTCTGTATAATGTTACATTAACCCTATATTATTGTAGTGCTTTGAAAAGCTCTTCCTTGGGCACCTCGTCGCACGCCTTTTCCAGATCTACAAAACCCAAGTACATATCCTGTCAGATTTCGACGATTTCTCAACTATTTGGTGTAAAGTGAAAATCTGATCCTGACAACCTCTATTCTGCCCGAACCCAGCCCGCTCCTCTAGAAGCTTCTCTTCCTCAATCGTTTTCAATCTCTTTTCAAAGCATGATTGCATAAATTTTACCTGGAACATTCAGTAGATAAATTCCTCTTTCCGAAGGCCTGGACAGAGGGACAAATTCCGGATGATTGGAGTTTCATCAGGATCAGATTTTCACTTTACACCAAATAGTTGAGAAATCGTCGAACCATAACAAAGATCTGCATCTAAATTTTGTAGATCTAGAAAAGGCACATGACAAGTTGCCAAGAGAACAGCTATTCAAAATGCTACAGCTATATGGTGTCAATGGGGCATTATATCAAGCAATACTCTTAGACTTTAAGTTCTAAGGCAGCATAATTTTTGTGCATTTATTATTGCATTATTCTAATATTTTGAACCATGTTAAAAATTATTCTAATTTTGTGAATGTTTTCAAATAACAGTTTTCTTATAATTTATATTACATTTTTATGTGTTTATATGGTTATATAATCTACCAAGTACATAGATTTAGATTATGCTAATTCATATTTGGTAATAATTTTCTATACAATAAATTAAAATTGCAAATCATTCAACACATTTTCTTTGATTATTTTAATATTTTGATTCAGAGGTGTAGATGGGTACTATGAGAGTTCTACTTCAATAATTGGGAATTTGACCTGTCCAGGCCTCTGATTTATGCAGTCTAGCCGCTGCAAAACTTTTTTACCTCCATACTTAAGCATTTCTAGTTGAATATCATCTACTCCAGCTGCCTTTCACATTTCAAGTTTTTGATGGCTTTTCATAACTCAAGTCTTGATATGTACTTCTCTTTACATTCTTCTTGAAAATTTTCTAGTATGGTTCTGTCACTGCTTGGTTCGTTTAACAGTCTTTGAAAGTAATTACTCAAGACATCTACAATATCTTATCTTCAGTTTTCATGTCACCTTTATCATCTTTGATTCTTTTTAAAGTAATCTTTTCTCCACTTTTAAGTTTTTTCAGTAGCCTCCAGAACATTCTGCCACCTTCCTGATATTCATTTTTCATATTCTTATCAAAGTCTTCCCTTTAGTTTAGTTATTGTTACACACAGCTTAGCTCACTTACTTTTTTCTGTATTCTTTTAGGGCATCTGCTGACTTATTTGCTAGTAACTTTTAGTATGCTTTCTTCTTTTCCAGGACAGCTTCTTGTGTCCACCATGTTGTTCTTATTTTTCTATCCTTGTAGACTACTTCACCACATACCTCCCTAGCTGAATCAATCAATGTCTTCTCCAATGTTTACCACTGACACTCCAAGGTTTGGTTCTTGTTTTCAATTTGTTTCATTTCAATAATGTTTGTATAGTTGAGTCTACAATTTACCTGTAACAGCTGCTCAACTTTAATCGTTTTTTAAAACTTTCTTACATACATGCTCTTTTCAATGTGATACCCATTTTTATCCTGCTTAGCACTAAGTAATGGTCACTTCCAATTTTGAATCCTCTGTACACTCGTTTCCTGAACCAGCCTTTATGATATCACTATCAACAATGATGCAGCCAATGAGGCTTTTCTTATTTCTTGTGTCTTCTCTCCACGTGAATTTGTGTACATCTTTATGTTGAAACATGGTGTTAGTAATGACTAGTTCATGTCCTGAACAGAAGTACAGCAAATACTTAACATTATCATTAACTTTGCCCTTTTCTCCGCATTTTCCCAAAATGTTCTTATATGCCTAGTGAGATTCATTTCCTACTCTGCTGTTGAGGTCTCCATCAAGGACCACTTTTCCCATTTTCTTTATGTCAGCTGTCTGTTCAAATGAATCAAAATGTTCCTCTACTTCTTCTTTAGAAGAACCTTCTAAGAAAGAAGTGCAGGAATGTGGGCACACTTCCTAATTTGAAATATGCCCACATAACTTTATTTGAAATTGCTTTCCAATCAAGAAGCTTATCTTCATGTTCGGAATTTTACTGGTTTATTATTATTATTATTACATCACGCCTACAGGGAGTCCAAAGACTCATCGAGGGAGGGCATCAACTCTACAACTTTTCGTCTCGCTACTCCACCAACCTTCATCATCTACCACCGACTACCACCACTAGTACTTTCACAGACAATCACAAACATCCATGCCCATGGTGGGATTTGAACCTGCAGCCTTTCGGTTGGAGAGCGGATATGCTAACCACTCGGCCAACCAAGCTGGCCATACATAATTTCTGCTTACATATTTTCCTCCCTGTTTTGACCAGATATTTACTAAGACAAATAAATATTATTAAAAATATCTGTTTCTACTCCTTTTATTTTTGGCAGTCTCATTTAATGTTAAATGAAATGCAAATTTGCACATGTGTACTTTGTGATTTTTCAAACTAATGCCATTTAAAAACTACACACATGAATAAATATTATTACATACGTGTATTTCTTAATATCTATATAAAATTTTTGTAACAAAATGTGCACGTAACAATAAAAATGTGTGTGTGTGTAATATTTGTTTATGTCTTGTGGCTCTCAAACATTTGAAATTTATTACATGTGGCTCTAATGTTAAACATGTTTGGCCAACATTTGATTATATGGATCACAATAAAAGTAAAGTAACATTAAATTTGATATCAAAATTGGAGATGTTAAGCCTTAGTTCTTTACTTTATGCGAATTATGTATTCCTAAATAAATCCAACTCAAGTCTGCTGTATCTCCTACTTAAACAGAATGACTGCTGTGATCAATTTGGGATGAAAATCAACAATAAAAAGACACAGGCCAGAAAATAATCAAGAACATTAAAATATTAAATTAATCCTGAATAGAGAACCTATAGAACAAGTAAAACATTTCTACTATTTACACACAATTTTCAGTGGAGACAGCAAATTAAATATGCAAGTAGATAACAGAGTTAGCAAAGCCAGTATGACAGGAACTCTAATTAATAAATTTATATGCAAAAAGAGAGAGACTATTCAAAATACTAAATTAGCAGTATACAAGAGTGTTCAAACCAATTTTAACTTATGGATCTGAGAGCTGGATTAGAAACAAAGCATTTGATCAAAGACTGGAGACCACAAATATGAGAGTTGTTGTGAGAAGGATTAGGGGAGTGACAAATCGCATCAATGGCAGAATAATTTTTTAAAATGACTATTGGCATTCAGGAATTGTAATCAGAGCTAAGTTCAGGTGGTATAGTCATTTAAATAGAATTGGAGAGGAAAGGTTAGCATAACAAGTGTTTTTTGTTATGATGGAAAAAAAAAAGAAAAAAAAAAACACTTGGAAGAAGACCAAAATCTAGGCACGTTGATACAGTAAGCAGGCCAAAATATATGATGTGCCAATATTAAAAGTCCAGACATTTGAAGAGAAATTGTCAACAGGAAGTTAATAATAAGTTTTTTATGTAATACTATCATGATATCTTGTATCTCCCCCCCCCCCCCCCCCCCACGAGTATTAGGAATTTGATGATGTATATAATTCTAGAGCAGTGGTTCTCAAACTTTTTTGTCTGGCGGCACACTAAAATCAATAAATAAATTTCACAGCACCCCTAGTATTATTTGCTTTTTATAGATAGTAAAGTGCCGATTAATTGATTCTGAAAGACTCGCATATATAACCCATAAATAAATTGATATTACAGATACTAAAGATATGAAGGAAAGCGTGTTTAAAAGAAAACAGATTTTATTTAAACTAAATTGGTTTATTTTCAAACAACCCAAAAACATACAAAACAAAAGCTATTATAAAGGTTCAGATAATAAAATATGAACTTAATGTGAAATATGTCCCTGGTGGTGTTTGCATATTTCTTTGATATTAGGCCTTGTTTTTGAGAGACATATTCTCATCTCATTTTCAAGGGCCTTTAGTCTTTCTCTCTTCTTTGTTTTAATATTTACAAGTGCAGAAAAACCCAGTTCACACAAATAAGATGTAGAAAACTGCAATAAGATGTTAAGTGCTTTGAATCCTATATTAGGGTACTCCTTCATAGTGTTATCCAAAATGAATTCAGACACATTTCTGAATGCTTCAATCTCAACGTACGATCATTACTTATATCAATTAATTCTTCGGCTTCTATAAGACTTAACTCACTCATTGCTGATGTTGACTCTACAAATGGATTTCGAATCCAATCGTATAAATTGACTGAAATGTCTGGAAAATAATGGTCATTTTTTTCTTCTAACGATGTTAAATGACTGTAAATAAGCTTTAGCAGATCAGTGTTCTTACATTTTCTGGAGGCAACTTTAAGGAACATTTCTACATTGTTGGTGCTTAATTTTATCTTCCACATTTTTATTTTATCTTTAAAAGCTTTAATTTTATCTGTAGATGTCAAAATATTCTCATTTCTTCCTTGCATGTTGGAGTTCAGCTATTTCAGATGATCGAATAGGTCTGTTAAATAGGCTAGTTTGGAAAACACCAAAAATCATCTTGTAATAATTTATAGAATTCTGGTTTGTCTTCATTTTGGAAAAACATTAATATTTCTTCTTTAAGTTCAAAAAAAAAACGATCCAATACGCGACCTTTTGAAAGCCATCTTACTTCGGTATGAAGAAGAAGATTCTTGTAATGAGATTGCATCTCTTCACATAGTATCATTTGATAATCTTCTTTATTTCTTCTTCTGCCTCAGTATCAAAAATTGTTCTCACAATTGCTGAACAGGCCAGATGAATCAAGGTTTTGCTGATAGTATGAGGCTTCATTTCCTTCGCAATTATTTCAGCGACTAAATAACTCGCTTCTTGAACTCGGTCGGAAATTGTAAACTTTCTTACAAAACTTTTACTTTGTTTTTCTTGTAATCTTATTAACTCTTTGAAATATTCAGGATTTTTATTCGACAAGTTGTCATGTTTTGTGGAGAAATGTCGCAATAATTTGCTAGGAACCATAGCCTCATTTGATAGAACCAAACCACATAAAATACACTTAGGTCTGGGAATTAATTTATCACCAAACCACGTAAATCCCATTTTTAGATAGCTCTCTTGATATAAAAGAGTTTACATTCTTTTTCATTGTTCCCTTTTTACATGAACTTATTCTTTCTGTTTCTGTTGTTTCATTAGTGCTTTTTTGTTGCTGAACGTTAAAAATAGTCAAATCTTCATTAATGCAAGTATCAGTTTTTGATAATTTATTAGTGCGAATTGGTTCATTAGCTTTGTTACAAGTAGACATTTCTTGATCGTCAGAATCTTCATTTCTTTTTTTAAGGAAAAAATTATTCATGATTTTGAAGGGCATATGTAACTTTAATATTTTATTTTAAAATTTATTTCAAGTAAATAATTTTTTTTTCCGGATGGAAAAAGGAAAAACATTTGTTTACGATGTCTCTCATTATAGTTGGAATATATAACAATAAGAAAAACCTCTACTCACTGAATTAATGACTTTAATATCGTACTTCGTTTATTCTCACCGATGACAAAAGACTCATGATTTTTGTTTAAGGGAAATCATCATCATCATACATATCAAGGATTTAGGCCTAGTATGGCCTGTTCCGGCCTTAGAAGTCATTGTTGAATCGTTTAAGAGGATGTCCTGGTTTTCTTTTTCCTAATGGCTTGTACTTTAATGCTTGTTTTGGTAATCTTTCTGTTTAAGGGAAATGATCATGTATAATACTTGTCACACTGAACAGAGAAATACTAAAACAGACAGCAGGACAACTAACCATTCATTAGTTTATTTTCCCCAGTATTTATGTGCCGTCATCACATATCTAGTTACTACGACACGTGGTGATCTAATGAAATCCCAGGATATAATATAAGAGTGATACAAAAAATGGTAATTTTTATATATGCTTCATCCATTAAAATCAAAATATATAATTTTTTTTGTTTTGATTTAGTTATTTGTGGCAATTGAATATTTTGCTTTTTTCAAATAAACGATTCAAAATTTCACAGCACCCTTGTGGCATCCTAGGGTGCCGCGGCACCCAGTTTGAGAACCACTGTTCTAGAGTATAATTTTTCTCATAAAAGCATGAGAAAAATGGTTGTTTTTTTACATATATAATAAGTCATTATTTTTGTTTGCAAAGTTATGATAATCTCTTCATAGCCATAACAGTATATCTGCAAAGTATAAAGAGCAATAGTACTCAACTGGCAATGAAACTTATGGCTATAACAGAAATTGCACACTTATATATTGCAAGAAAATATTATTCTAGAAGATTGATGAACACTTGAAATTATTTTCCATTGTTGAATATGAATTTTCTCTGTTATTAATAATATGGCAGACAAAAAAGGCAAATGCAATAATATTGCAGGCAAAAATCAGAAGCCTGAATGATGGCAAGTGAAATGAATAATGGTTGTAATATTAGATAACTGATGTTCAGGAGAGAAAGCAAAGATTTAGATTTAATATAATTAACATATATTATTTCTGCTCAAGTGAAGCAGATGTACATTACTCTACAAAATTAATACAATGTGAGAATTAAAAAGTTAAGAAAGAGTGCAATTCTATAATCATCATGATTTAATATATAATTTTGTCATGCTTTAAATTATATATTCACAATGCAAAAATCATAATGAAAATATAGTATTATTATCAATCTGGGACTCCACGGAGTTGCAATATCCATTAAAAAGATAAACATATACATTCATCTTATTTGTACTCAAATAATGAACCATAAAATTGCTTTTCAATGTTAATTTCAGTTTTTTTATGAGTTTGTATTCTTCTCACCAAGTCACATCTTTCAGAGACTTTGAAACAGCAGCAGCATAAATTGCTAGATCTCCATATAAATACACAGCAATACAAAGATAAAAAATGTTTACTCCATCTGAAAAAAAGAAAAATTATAAAATAATAAATATAATTTTTTTTTAATCACAATGATATATTTTGCTATATTTCTTTGATATTATGACAAAGATAATTTATCTGTAATGAAACAGAACATGCTTTTCTCATAGTATTAAATGAAGTAATGTTATGTGTGCACCTGTTCATTTTTATCATTATTTGTATGCAATCTCACTATCCTCTCATACAATACATTCCATTCATCTGCTATACTCTATGTAGAAAACCCACTTCACAATCTCCTATTCCACAACTCCCTTGAGCTACTTTCAGGGATTCTTTCCTTGTTTTATCCTCTTGTTCTATCTTTGGAAAAATCAACCAATATCATCTTTTAAATACTGTATATTTTTGTAACAATTATATGTCTCAATCATTCCCTTGGTCTTCTATCAAAAAATCCAGCAGATTATATGGCCTCACTCCATTCTCACAGCCAACAATTTTGAAGTTCTAAAATCACTTCTGTTATCCATTTCTGTAATGTCCTCTTTCTTTCCTTCTCTAATTTTTTTTATTTTTTATTTTCCCTTCAAATCCATATGACCAGATCTCAGTAAAGCAGGTCAAATATGGTCTGATGAGGGCCTTATACAATGCGTTACATCCTTATCTCTGTTGGCCAATATTGTTCATTTTTGCAACAAAATTCATTTATGTATACTTGTGTAAACTTGGATGTATAAATGCAGGCAATGTCATATCATACACCATATCATCTTTTTTCATGCATGTATTATTGGCAATCATGAAAACTAAAAGCTCTTAAACAGTTTTTTTTTTTTTGTAAAGTAGCATTATATTATTATTATTATTAATAATAATCCAGGGAGTCCATAGATGCATCGAGGGAGAGTGTGCCAACAGCATTGAACGATTGATCTCCTTCCAACTACTAACTGTGCTCAAACGTGCTTAACTTTTTGCGTGAGCCATTAGTAGCAGAAGCTCTACCAATCGACCTACCTTTGCTGGCAATCTACCAGATGTTTCTATAAAATATCTAGTAACAGATCTTTATAATGAAGAACACTAGAAGTTTCAGAAGATTTGAAAAAACGTAAGGAAATTTAAGTAATAGACTTGGTTTTCTTAAATGCTGTTGTAATGCAGATATAGTTCCTAACATGTAGGCTATTAAATCATGTACTGTACATAGGATTTATCAAACATCTAGCAGTACCTTACTATTAGATCTCCTTCATTATATCCAAGAAGATTTTCTTTTCAAATAGTGTTGAAATCTGTGAACTTGAAAACCAGAAGAATGTTTTGAACATGAACATTTTGACTTAGTTTGTAGAATTTCTTTCCTTAGTCAGATGAGCACACTTAAACTGCAAATGAGGAGTGATTCAGATTCACAAGTTTGAAATGTTAGAAGAAAGAAGCCAACAGTTTGAAATGTTAGAAGAAAGAAGCCAACACTTTGTTCAATCACCATCTAGTACTCTCTGTGACAAATGGGTTATAAACAGGGCTAGAAAAATCTGGTGCTGACTCACCAGATTTGTCTGGCTCACCAGTCAGACAAATATCTCACTCATTAGATATTAGAATGGGTATACTCTACCAAAGTTACTGGATATATCATAGCCATGTGAAAATTCCTGGAGCTGGTCAATTTATGAGTTTTGGTTAATGTTATGGTTCAGTTTACTCCTATGATGATTCTATTGTATGAAGCTCTGTTAGACCACATCTGGATTACTGTGCACAGATTTGGTTGCTGGGATTTGAAGGGGATAAATTAACCTTGGGGAGAGTGCAAAGGGGAATAACCAAAATGATAGCAGGACTATACAATGTTAGCTATGAGGATAGATTGAGGGCATGCAGACTGCACAGTTTGGTAGATAGAAGGAAGAGAATGATATGAATGAGACATTTAAACTGTTCAGAGGTAGTTACAGTTGACACTAGGGAGTTTTTTTGTAATGGTAAAAGAAGAGGAAGGTGCAAGGACAAAAGATCATCCCTGGAAGTTACTAAAGAAGGTAATGAGTAAGAGGGTGATGAGTACCTTTTATACATGAAGGGTGGTTGGATCATGGAATGCACTGCCTGATAGCCTGGTGAGAGAATGAACAGTGAATGACTTAAGGAATGGTATGATAAGCTTGTTTATTTGTGTTGTTTAAGATGGGTTTCCCATAATGAGTCTTATGCCTCCATGGAGGTCCTGAATAATAATGATAAATTCATGGTTCATACAACATGAACTTTGCTACTCTTTGCTAGAATGAGAAAGCAAAAATGACCCAGAAGAAGTAAAGTGATGATGGGAAGAAAAAGAAGAGCAAACAAAAGAAGAAGAAGAATGAAAAGAGCCAAAACCATTGTAGGAGGTTACCAATCCAGTATGAACAGTTATCCCACATGAAGGGATAAAAAAGGAGGGAAAAAAAATGATATGGTTGAGGCATTTTAACTTGTTGGCATGAACATATTGCAATGCTGTCCTGAAAAAAATCTCAGTGGGATTGTCCAAATGGCAGAAATAAGAACAAGAGTCAACCTTGAAAGTACTTTTTTTTTTTATGCATGGTGAGTAGAATGTAATGCTAGAGAGGAGTGAGTGTACATCTAGGAATAAACTGAAGATATGGTATCACTGTGACACTGTATTAGATACAGATTTCCCAAAACAAGTGTTTGATGTCCCACTTAACCCTGAAATCATTACTCTGCAGACTGTATGAGTTAACAATACACAACCAAACATAAAGATAATGACTTGGAAGGCCTTCTGATCAGCTAGTGAATAATCTTACCACTACTATTCAGTCAGTTGTGCAAGGAGTAAATCCGAGTAAAGTGTTTAAGGGAGAAAACTGCTCAGACAATGACTGGTAAATGAAATTTTAATGGTTGTTATAGTTTGGAATTACAACAGAACTAAGGTTATCAGGCGAGTACATTAAGTTTGTTAATTGTATGTGTCCTTCTTGGGTTTTTCATTCTCTT